>NC_143579.1:166271338-166571338 GCF_048544385.1 Mastigoproctus giganteus
TTCATAATATTTTAACACCTAATGAATAAATGAGTTTTGTTGAAATATTTAAATATCTCAGCATATCATGCAGAACCAAAATGAAACTGTATATGTTTGTATATAAAATTAAAACATTTTATTAGCATTAGTAGATTTGCTCATCTGCTGAACTTTTCTAGATTCTGTTGCAGTAATGTAACAGGATCTAGAAAAGTTGAGCAGATGAGCAACAGGATCCTGTTGCAGTAGTGTACTGTCATTAGTGTCATTAACAACCCTGCCAACCTTTGTGTCATCTGCAGACTTAGACATTAAGCCTGAAATTCCATCATCAGTATCATTAATAAATACAGAAAACAATGGATCCAACACTGAACCCAGGGAACTTCACTAATAACATTGTCCACGAAGAGCAGTGACCATTGATTACCACTCTGTCTTCTCCCACTCAACCATCCCTTTATCTATAGCAGCAATTTGCCTCCAATGCCGCACTGCTCCAATTTGTACAGCAGTCTTCCATGTGCAAAAGAATCTAAAGCCTTCTTAAGCTCCAAGTATATGATATCAAAATTATTCTTTGTATCCAGTTCCTTTGTGACCACATCATAGTATCCAATCAAATTGGTCAGACAAGACTTCGCCCTTAACAAACCCACGCTGTGTCTGAACTGTAACTGAAGTATTGTCTAGATCATCCTGCAGTGCTTCTTTAACCAGTGCCTCCATTAATTTCCCTGGAACAGAGTTAAACTAACAGGTCTGTAATTACCTGTGTCTCCCTTTGATCCTCCTTTGTGGATTGGGGTCACATTTGCACATTTCCAGTCCATGGGTACTTCTCCCGAGTCCAAGAAGGTTTGCCTACTTTCTTTGTTGCCTCCTTTAATATAACTGGATAGATCCCATCCACCCAAGGTGCCTTTCTTATGTTTATCTTCAACAATTTCTCCTCTACCTTGCTCTGAGTTATTACAAAATCATTGAGTTCACTGCCAGAATTTAATACACCTCTGGCATTCCCCTTCCTGAATAACTCCTCATGTGTAAATGTAGATGCAAAATATTCTTGAGTTTGTTAGCTACCCGAGCTAACAAACTGAATTAGGTTGACTATGTGTTACTTTATGTGTGTGACTGCGTGAATGTACATGTACACAGATATATATATATATATAATGATCTGTGATCAGAAGTTTGGAGACTAGCTAATATCCTGATAGGCTTCTTTTGGAATTGCTAATAGTTCCCATGGTTCCTTTTGAATAATTTCCTCAGTTGTTGCAAATCTGTGACCTTTAAAGGGAGGCATTAAGTTTGGAGAAAAAAAGGGGGGGACAAATCAGTCTGGTGAGGATGTGTGACTGCAGTGATGAGATAAATCTGCTGGAGTGCTTCACAAGAAATTCTTGTTGAAAAAATGCCAAGTGTGCAGATGTGTTGTCATGGTGCAAGTGCCAATTCCTGAGGTCCATTTTTTCTGCTGTTTTCTCGGAATGGTATTGCACAATTGCTTTCATGCAGTTTTGTAGTATTCCTGGTTAGTATTTTCCCAGTGGCACAAATTCATAATGAATCAATAAATATGATAAGCATGGTATTCGTAATCGATGTTTTCTTGTGTGTGGGTGTGATTTTGTTTTTTGGATCATAGCCATACACCTACAGAATTGCACTTTTTCCTAATTTGATGCAGTACCATTCAGAGAAAACAGCAGAAAAAATGGGCCTGAGGAATCGGCACGTTCCGGTCACTGTGTGATAAGCAAAGCCTTTTCTTGCACCTTCATGATGAAGAGACACGAAGGAATGAGGTGTGGTGCGAACCACTTCACATGGCGGAATGATGCTGCCCCTCTGCATTGCCAGGTGGTAGATGACTCATCAACCAGCGAAATACCACCACTTTGGTTATTGGAGGCTTAAAGTGGTGGAACTGATGTTTGGTCTCCATTGCAAAGCCCATCACTTCCATCATACAGTATGATTAATGTCTTTTAAGGTTATGATGAACATAATGACAAGATCAAATCTTTCTTATATTTCAATAGTACAGCTCTAAAACGGTGTTTTCAGGCCGGCTGCTAGATAGTCCACTGGACCAAATCTATTGGTAACTCTCTAAAAGGCTTCCAGATCAGCTAGTGCATAATCTCACTGCCTCTGCTCTGCCAGATAGTGACTGGAGGGAGTTGAAGTAGTGAGTAAGCGGGAGGGCATTGTCAAGGCCATGTTAGTCAAGGAGGTGAGTATATTCTTGCTGTGTGTATGCCATAACCAAAAACTTCATTACTTCATACAATAAGTCCTCCCTGACTTTTCTTATTACCAAATGCATCATGAATAGTCAAACTAATAGAACAGACTTATCTGCAAAAATGAGGAAGCATTTTTGAGGAATGAGGAAGTGTTCCTCATTTTTGAGGAACACTTCCAAACACTTTCTCATTCATTTCACAAATATACCTGGTCTCGGTTTCAGTCTCAATAATGTCCCTTTCCTACGTAGTCTGCCAAATCCTACATAACTTTTCTGACAGAATACCAATTATCAGTTGATTCAACTATTGCTCATCTCAGTTGTCCTAATTATTCACTGTATGACTCCTTTTGCTTTAAAGGTGGTACTTTTGCTTACGTCTGCTCTGATATTCCCTGTCAGAGACAGAAATTTGGAATCTCCTCTTTTTGATGTTCTTTGGTTTAATATTCCTCTGCCCCATTCTGTCAAATTCGTCTGTTGCTTCTATCGTTCTCCCAACTCCACCAATCACTTGTAACTGTTTGACTTCTCCCTTTGAAACTTGATTTCCTGCAGTCCAGCCTTCCAAACAATGAGAATTTTCCTTGGTGATTTTAATGTTTATGCTTCCAACTGGTTGAGATGCCGAGGCTTTTGCAATTACTAATGACTTCGCACAGATTGTTCATTTACCTACCAGAATACTAGACAATCCTCACCACACAGCCACACTCCTGCTCTCTTTTTCTCACAAATAACCCTTCTACATGCCCGGTTAAGTGTACGTAAAAGGGTTATTTCTTCTCCAATCTTACCTTTCTCTAGTGGCCGTTCTCAGCCTCATGATTTTTGGCATTACAAGACTGTAAAATGGGATGTTTAACGAGACCTCTCCTGTCATCTTTCAGATTGCTGTTTCAAATCATCTGATGTCAAGTTTGCTCAGATTGTGGCAGTGAAATTATTCTTGTAGGGATGATCTCTTATTCCACACTCCACCTTAAAATCTCGTTCTTTATCTAAACCTTGGTTTTCCAATAAATGTACTAAGGCTGTTCAAGGTAAGAATGTTACCTATCACAATCAGCTTGCATTCAAATCTCTGGGTTCATTTTCTGCCTACGAAACCTCCCAAAAATTGGGAGGCAGTTATAAGTCCAAATTAAATTTTGAACAGGCTGAGAGTAAAAAACTTGCTTCTTGTCCAAATGGTAGTCATGCATTCTGGTCTCTTGCCAAAGCTATTGGCTGCAACTTTTGCCCATCTCTGTTCCCACCTCAATCCAAACCAAATGGTTCTATTGCCTTCTCAGCTAAAGATAAAGATGACCCGCTAGCATTCTACTTTTTTTCCAACTTGTGTATTGATGATCTGGGTAAACCACCTCCTGTCATTCCCAATACACTCCATTTAGTGCCTCCTGTGGTCTTCCTTCAAAAGGATGTCAAAAGAATTGTGAACAGTTTTGATGGTTTTTCTCCAGTTGTTCTCAAAACCTGTGCTACTGAGTGTACTGTTGTTCTGTGTCACCATTTTACACTTTCTTATTCTAATGGTGTTTTTCATTCTGCTTGGAAAGTTGCTCATCAAGCCAGTTTCTAAAAAGGGTGAAAAAATCCCTCTCATCTAATTAGCATCACATTGTATTTACTTCTACACTTTCTAATGTAATGGAGAAATCTATTAACTGCTAATTCTTGAACTATATTTAAACCTTCCATCTAGTCAATGATCGTCATTGTCGATTCTTTCAGTGTCGATTCACTAGTGCTGTACTGGCTCATATTACCTCCCTACGGACAAATTAACATTAGTAGAGGCATATAGTGCAAGACAGCAAGCTATATAGCATCAGCCAAAAGGAAAAAAAAACTTTCCCATTTCACCCATCCATTCACTCCAAATGTTTTTCTAGTTCTGGCTTGAACTTATTTAAGTTGTTGACCTCGCTACAAAAGTTGGAAGTTTGCTCCAACTATCAACCGCCCGCTGACTAAAGGCAAATTTCCACACATCTATTCTACAATTGTCCTTCCTGAATTTGAATTTATGTTTCCTCAGGCGAATAATTTGAGCAAGAGGAAGAATCCATCAGCATTCAGCTATTATGCACCTCAATTAGATCACCTCGCAAATTGAGTGGAAAAGTTTGATGAAACTCAAACAGTTGCTCTTGTCATTTCAAAGGCTTTTGATTGTGTTTGGCATAAAGGTCTCCATCTTCAAATTACTTGGCAATCTATAAGCTTCCATCTTATTGTTTGAAAACTGTTTTTTGTAATCGGGTATCCAGTTTTCTCTCTGATTGCTCACTTACCATCACAGCAGGTGATGCTAGATGGCTCTCTGTCTTCTAAGTTCTCTACTAATTCAGGTGTTCTAAGTTTTCCACTAATGCAAGGTTTCAGTACTTTTCCCCACTTTTCCTTTTTTATATATTTATGACCTTCCTCCATTGGCTTGAAATCCTATCCATAGTTTTGCTGATATCACATGACATTCCCACTTCCAGTTTCAGAAACCTTGCCCTGCTCAAACAGCTTCAACTTATAAAATATCTGCTACCAGTTCCCTAATTGCTGTTCTCCAGATAGTGCTCTAGTGGAGCAAAGGTAACTTAGTTGATTTCAATCCTAAAACTCAGTCTTGTCTTGATCCTTGAATCATTCCTGCAAAGTGTGGACCTTGTGATGGGTATTGTCTTGTTGAAAGAGTCGAGTGCCATCTGGATACACAATCACCACATAGGGTAAAATATGGTCCAAAAGGATGCCAGGTGGGATCTGATGGGTGAGGGTTTGTTCCATAGGGAGATGAGGGAGACACATAGTGATTTCCATGAAAACATCACCCAAACCATGATCCACCACCACTGCCCTATTTTTGCCCAGCAGTCCTGGTTGCTGCTATTTACCTGCTTTCTGTAAAATATGACAGCAAGCGGATGAACAGCTGCAACACATCCATTGGCATGATGCAGCTGGAACCTTGATTCATCATAGCAGACAGTTCTTTTCCAGTCGTGCAATGTCCCAGAACAGTGCTAATTGCAGGCAGAGGTATTGATGATGATTGGTCGACTTGGACACATGAACCTATACCTTAGGCCTGCCCCAAGAGTTCTCACTAGTTGGTATGCTTTGGAAATGTTTCCCTGTGTGCCCTGATTGTTGCCCCCTCATCGTTGGTGGGGGGCCAACAAGCCTCAAAATAGTGCTGTCTAGGTGGTGGTATCTGCCAAGAATAAGTAACGTTACTCTTCTCTGCCGGTGAAGTGTTGCTGACTCGAGGTAATACAATAACAGGCAACTCGTTGTGAAGGTATTCACAGTATGAGTTGTGATGATTTACTTCGGTGATTTACTATGTACTAAAATGTTGTTTTGCGCTAAACCCTTTTTAGTACTAGTTTCTTTTTTTAATCTGTTCTTTCACTTTTCTCTATGCTTTTCCATTCTGCCTTCCATTCTTCCTATTTTACTTTACATACATTATATATAAACAAATTTTTATAAAATTAAAAAAACTCTATACTAGTACATAATCTTCAAGCCCTAAATATATATATTGATAATGCCACACTGCATACTGATTATCTCAGAAACACCCCTTATTTGTTTTCCCTTTCAATCAGGGTGGTTGACCTTTGAAAAAAGTCACCCAAAAAAGTATGCAACGATGGGATTTTGTACGTTGTCTTACATATATTATATTCTTTAACAGTCTAACATAAATTTACCTGTGTACTCCATAGATTTAACTAGATGTCTATCAGTTATTCACTACTCTTTGCCAATACTAATACATGTTACTAACATAGGATACTATATGTTACATTATGGTTTTAGTGTACACATTGCTGTTGCAATAGCTCATAATTTTGTATGCTGTGTAGTAAAGTTAATAACACTATACACCTCTCACTCGCTCACACACACACACCGTATACATCTAATTAGTTTACTTTCCCCAGAATAAATAACTACCTATTTGATAAATAACTACAGTTACCTAAGTGTAACTGTAGTTATTTATCAAACAAAACTAACTTGCATCTGCCAGTTTTCACATATTTTTGAAGAACTTCAAAAACAGTATTTTACTAACTATAATTTTCAAAGTTTTCATTTTCATACTCTTCTTCACTCACTTTCCTAAAACAGCTTCAAATAAAGTTAGCAGCCAAACAGTTTTCTCCGCCAACTCTGAAAATTTCATTCGCCAATAAGTAATGGGTGTTTCTCCTATTCAAGAAACTTGATACCATCCAAGTTGAAATGTATCAGGTTTCTTGAGTCAGGAAGAATTATCCACTAATAAAAAATTTGACATCCACGTGGGCATCAGATTTCTTGAAGAGTTTCTACAACACCCTATTTTAATGGCAAGGAGAAAATCTTTCAAAACTGGTAGAGGAGATTATTTCTTGCTGCTCTTTAGAAGTTATTTTTTATGAAAGTGATCAGAAGATACTGAAAATGGCAATATAGCTATTGAAACACCATTTTAAGTTCTCTGAAAAAATAAAATATCAACATGACAGTTTTTTTTAGTCGTCATAATGTAAACTGTAATAATAATAACAAAACAAATTTATTTATTTTTTTTAAGGTGTTACATGTAGGTATCAGATTTCTATAGTGTTACTTCACTATGTACCAAGCAAACACTAAATATTATATGAGCAGGTGTTTCATTGAATCAAGTTTAACTAAGCCACATTTGTTAGGCCACATTTTTTTCAATTACAAAAAAAAATTAATGG
The DNA here is from genome assembly GCF_048544385.1 of Mastigoproctus giganteus. NCBI lineage: Eukaryota > Metazoa > Arthropoda > Arachnida > Uropygi > Thelyphonidae > Mastigoproctus > Mastigoproctus giganteus. Next base: position 166,278,329 of record NC_143579.1, read on the forward strand.
TGCAGATCAGAAGCAGAATAACTGGGAAAAAAAAAACTAATATCGACACTGATATGTATATATATGTACAGTATATATATATATATATATATATATATATATATATATACATACAGGCATACCTCGGTTAACGTTACCTCTGATAACGAAGCTTCGATATAAGAAGTCGGCAATTTCAAGCCCCATTTAACATAAAAAAAAAAATATTCCAGTTTAATCACCTGAAATCTAAACAAACTGAAGAAATTACGGAAACCTTTGGGGCTTCTCGTGGTTGGTTCGAGAAATTTAAAAAACGGGCCAGGATTCATAGTGTAAAATTAACAGGAGAAGCTGCAAATAAGTTTCCAGAAAAACTAAAGGAAATAATTGAACGCGAAAATTTTCCATATTTGGTGTTCAATGTTGACGAAAGCGGTTTGTTCTGGAAACGGCTACCAACAAAAAGCTTCATTTCTATTGAAGAAAAATCAGCTGCTGGGTTCAAAGCAGCCAAAGACCGTTTAACGTTACTCTTTGGATCAAATGCCTCTGACAATTATAAATTAAAATTGTTATTAGTTTACCATTCAGAAAATCCGAGGGCGTTAAAAGGTAACATAAAAATGAATTTACCTGTAATATGGAAAGCAAATAGAAAAGCGTGGGTTACCAAGGAGTTATTTACTGATTGGTTTGTTAACCACTTTTGTCCTGAAGTAAAACGGTATTGTCAAAAAAAAACAACTTTGAAGAAAAAGCTCTTTTGTTGTTAGACAATGCTCCGGGACATCCTACTGATCTTAACACGTTGGACACATGCATTCCTGTCAAAGTTGTGTTTCTTCCAGCAAACACAACTTCCCTGATTCAACCATTGGATCAGGGAGTAATAGCATCATTTAAAGCTTATTATCTGCGTCGAACATTAAGCAGTTTAACTGAACTAGAGGATAAAGAGGAAATGACAGTTAAAACTTTTTGGAAAAACTACACCATTAAAAACGCAATTGAAAACATTGATAGTTCTTGGAAAGAAGTCACTAAGAAATGCTTAAATGGAGTTTGGCCCAGAAGTTGTACTAGAAGAAGAAAATAACATCCAAGAAATTAGAAATGAAGTTATCCAGATGGCTCAATCAATAGGTTTCGAAAATGTCGATAAAGAGGATGTTAGAAATTTATTGAATGCAGAAGATGATGTTTTTTTTAGTGGAAGATTTAGAAAACCTTGTTAGCAACGAAGACAAAGTTAAAGAAGTTCCTGCCGAAAAAGTGTTAACAACCAAAGATTTAAAAAAAAGGTACTTAAATGACATTGAAAACGTTTTAAATTTTTTTAGTGAAAATGATCCTGATTTAGGAAGAAGTTTTATTGTTAAGCGATCAGTGTTAAATGCAATAACTCCGTATAGGCAATTGCTAAATGCAAGAGAAAAAGAGCATAAACAACAACTTTAGACTCGTATTTTAAAATGTGATTTCGCTTTGTATGTAAGTTGACTGTTTATTTAATAAAACTTTTCTTTGTTCGGAAAAAAAGCTTTTCATTTTCTTTACGTAGGAACGTATCCCTATTCTGGCCATAGTATTTTTACCTCTGAAAACGAAGTTTCGCTTAACGAAGTAATTTCGTAGAACGCATCCTATTCGTTATTCGAGGTATGCCTGTATATATATTTTTTTTTTTTTTTTAAGGTTTATGGTGCACCTGTTCATGGGTTAATAGAACCCCCCCCCCCCCAAAAAAAAAAAAAAAAAAAAAAATTTAAGTGCCTGGAACAGAAAAGTGTCCCAAAAACTGAATACATTTTTTATTTGCCACCTAAGCAGTTCGTTTTGGTTATTGTATACGAAAATTTTATCCTAGCAGTATGTTTTTATTGATCTACACATTGATTGTTGGCATATCTCTATACAGTCAGTTCTGCTACAATGCAGTCGTGTTCCTAAAAATTTCTACATTATGGTATTTCGCACATTAAAAACAACAGGGCTTATTGATAAAATAGGGATAGCAACAGACCACTAAAAATGTTCAGTGTGGTAAATAAAAACACTAAAAAAAGTTGGAAACCCACAAAAATTGCTAATGCAGGTTTAAACTCCTTAAATTTCTAATAAATAAATATTGCAGTAAATATATCATTTTACCTTGACAAGATATGTTTTGCTTGAATGATATATCTGTTCACTGACATTCTTTTTTTCTTTCTTTTTTTTTTTTTTTTTTTTTTTTTGGATTGTAAAATTTAAAACAACGAACACAAGACGCACAAATTGCACGAGTGAGACAAGTTTACGAAGCTTGAATAATAGGAATGAAGAGGAAACACATTTCACCATAATAAGTAAAAACCCACTGAATTGCAGCTATCGGTATTATCGCATTCAATAAGATCAAGTTTACTACCCGTTTATGATTAGATTGCACTAACAGAAAAGCCCAATATACCGGGAACTGCATGTTTTTATTGTTTAATGGCAGTGACCTCCAGAAATGTGAGCTCCTGAAAACATGAGTGAACCTACAGTATCACGTGTTATCTTGTGAATACAGCGAATGACAACAGAGTGTCTCCGACCAATACAACTACAGTAAAAGGTAACTGTAGCTCTCGCACATTTTACGTTTGATATTTTTTAAGCTTCATAAACTTGCATATATTCTGTGCAGGTCACTACGTTCAGCTTGGTTCCGAGTTTTGTGTTCATCTGGTGTTATTCACAGACGAAATCGTGCATGAGCCAACCCAAAAATCGCATTATACTTGCATTGTTCCCTAATATATCAGTTGCATTGGAGAAAATTTGCTTTGTGAAAATGTACATTTTAACAGAACTGACTGCATCTTCCACCTGACTTCATATGAATAAGAGCTGACCACACTATGAGAGATCTGCAGCATAAAAAAAGTTTTATAATACAAACTTCTACCTGCAAAATCCAACTAGCTGATGTAAATCCTGGTTGAGGCAAGCTGTTGTGAAGTGCTCCAGTATAGCAAAAGTAAACTCATAGGAGATGTGTACCACCTTTCCACTGTCTTTTTATTTTTTTTCAAATTCAGTAGTACAAAAATGGTTTGAAAGGGTTGTATCATCCTAATATTCCTACTTAACAGCTCAGGATGATGGCACTGATGAATAATTTATTCAGAAATGCAGACATTTACAAAGTGAAATTCAGCTGGCAACTCACCCATTATTAAGATTCTTGATTAGACCGGGGTTCAAGCCTGTGACCACCAAATACGGAGGATGCGGAAAGGTCAGGGAATAACCACCGCATATCCCCGGAGCAATATGGCCTTAGTTGCTAATGCTCCTAAAAAAAAATTATTAAGATGAAAATTCCATTGCAATGCTGTTCACCTCCTATTTTCATGTAGAACAACTTTATCACTAACAAAAAAGAAATTAGTGTGTTTAAATTAACTTAAAAGTTTGTTTATATTAAATCTCATCTAGCAGTGTTATGGTGAAAAAACATGAACTGGTGGAATTAAGCCTGGAAATTAAACTGAAAATTATAGAAGAGGCTGATAGGATTGAATGAAGCAAAACAGACGTTGCAAAGGAATACAACATCCATTTACCTACTTTATCTACAATACTGAAGAATCGAAAAAAACTTGGAAGTGCAGGACACTGGAGCCAGCGATAAAAAAAAAAAAAAAAAAAACAGGAAACAAATTCATTGTGCAGAATATGAGGAGCTTTAAACAAAACTTTTTGAGTGGTACCAACAACTAATTTGCCAATATCAGGTCCAATTTTGCAAGAAAAGGCAAATTATCTAACTCAGCAACATGGAATTAGCAATTTCAAATGCAATTTCAGTAGCTGGCTCCAAAGATTTAAAGATTGAATATTTGGAGCCAGCTTTAATATTGAATTTAAAGAAATAACTTAGATTTGCAAAATGTTTGTGGCAAGTCTGCATTAGTCAACAAAGAAAGGGCTACAGACTGGTTGTGTTCTGTACGATCCATTCCTGAAAAATATTGATGCAAACGGTATTTTAATCTTGACTAGACAGGTTTATTTTATAATTTGCTGTTTGAGGAGAGTCTCATCATTGTGTAAAATTAAGTAAACAAAAACTGTTCTGTTATGCTGCAGTTCAGATGGCAGTACAAAACTACACCCACTTGTGATTGGTAAGTTTTCCAAACCAAGGTGTTTTAAAGAAGAAAACCAACTACCCCCTGATTATGAGGCCAATAAAAGAGCTTGGCTTAGAGTAAAAATTTTTTTGTCTTGGTCATGAAAAGTGGACAGAAGAATGACTTCAGAAAAAAAGGAACATTTTGATGATTCTAGATTGTTGTACAGTGCATTCTGCCAAGACAATGATCTAGAATCATCAAAATGTTATTTTTTTTTCTGAAGTCCTTTTGGGAAATATATTGGGCTATTGTTTTTATCTTCTAATACTATCAGTTTTATGCAGCCACTGGATCAAGGCATTATTTATAACCTCAAGAGATCATATAGGGGTGCAATATAGCCACAGCAGGTTTTGTGCCACATAACTACAAATGACAACAGATCATATAGAGCCTGCCTGATAAGGTACTTGATCTGCAACATAGAAGGGGGAACAATTTGCAACCAAATTGGAATGTCTTGGATGTTATCCATAATCTTGTTGTTGTTTGGGACAGTATTGCATCAAGTGAAGTGTAATAATCAACTGCTTCAAAAAGAGGGGCTTTGGAAAGAATATCATTGAAAAACATGGTCCAACAGATGAATGCAATAGCAACATTGAGAAATTGGCAAATTTGAAGCAGCATATGGATTTTGTTGGCGAAGTTGTTGCCACATCAACGCCAACACCAGAAGAGCTTCTGAGCACCAAAAACAATGGTGTTTTTGTTACCAGTGACAGCAAAAGTGAAGGAGCATACACACACTGCCATCTAAAACAAGATGCCCAAAATGCAGTGAGAATATTAGAGAATGTGTTGGCCTGCAGTAATGTTGATAAAGAAACAACTATTGCATACAATATTTTCATTTCCGTTAATTGCCTTTCTCTTATGTGTTTCCAGATGTTACAAATAAAATAAAATCTTTAAATAATGTGTTATTCCAATTACTGTATTGTTAGACAAGGCTGTTATTGTTATATTTTTTTATTTTTATTATTTTATTTTATTTAAATTATTTTTTCATTTATTTTTGATATTATTACTATTTATTATTATTCTTAGACATATACAATAGTATATACGGAAGGAAAAAAAAAGTGAAATTTTGACACTTTTGCGGGACCTCATTACTATAAACCTTGTTATTGCAAAACGTAAAAATTTAGGTCCCTTGAACTTTGTATTGCCAAGGTTTGACTTTATTTACATTTAAATTTTATTTTTTATTTTATTTTATTTTTTTTATGTGAACCCTAAACACGAGAGGTATTAGAACCTATAGTACTTAGTACCGTGCTTGGGTTGGAGGTTGAGAAGACGAAAGAAGATATTTGTTGACATTGGACTTGAACTTCTTTAGATTATAATTTTCAGGAAATACGTATGAAGGAAGGTTGTTCCAGAAAACGGCAGTTGAATGAATAAATGAGGAAGATGAAAAGTTAGTTCTGTGGGTTTGAAGTTGGACAGTAAATAGATGTTGGCTGGTGGCGGCACGTGTTCGGACTGTTTTGAAAGAGAGAGCGGGAATTATAGAAGCCAATTCAGAAGAAATGCCCATGGAAGTATCTGTAGAAGAGGCATGCAGCAGAAACAGTACGTCTATGAGAAAGCGAGTGGGGAGACTCTGTTAGAGATGAATCATTAATTAACCTAACTGCCCTCTTCTGAATGGAAGCCTGAGAGAGGTTTTGGGGGCACCGCCCAAGATGTAGGAACAATATTCCATGGCAGGGCGGATTTGCGATTTATACAGAATGAGCAGCTGTTTGGAAGAAAAGTAACGACAAGAGCAAAAGAGAAAACCAAGTTTTTTAGATGCAGAGGAAGCAATATTTGTAATGTGCTTGTGCCAAGAGAGATTAGAAGTCAGGGTAATCCCCAAAAGAGATATCATTTTGCCTAGAAATCGGAGTATCACTAAACATAAGCATAGGAGCAGAAGAATCCTTTTTGCGAGATATAACACAAGACTGAGCTTTAGAAGGGTTGAAATCAACTAAGTTGTCTTTGCCCCACTGGAGAATTACCTGAAGATCGGCATTTAAGGAATTGGTAGCAGATTTTCAAGAAGTTGAAGCTGATTGAGCAGGACAAGGTTTCTCAAAATGGAAAATGGAATGCAACGTGCTATCATCGGCAAAACTATGGTTAGGATTTCCAGTGAATGGAAGAAGGTCATTAATATACAAGAGGAAAAGAGTGGGTGAAAGAACTGAACCTTGGGGGACACCGGCATTAGTGGAGAAGTTAGAAGACAGAGAGCCATCTACCATCACCTTCAGTGAGTGATCAGAGAGAAAACTGGATAACCAATTACAAAAAACAGTTGGAAAACCATAAGATGGAAGCTTGTTTAGAAGACCTTTATGCCAAACACGATCAAAAGCCTTTGAGATGTCAAGAGAAACTACTTGTGTTTCACCAAACCTTTCCATTGAATTAGCCCATAAATGGGTAACATAAGCCAGAGTATTACCAGTGGATCGACACTGACGGAATCCATACTGGCGATCGTTGATCACACGGAAGGTTTCTAGGTAGTTTAAGAGTTGGTGGTTAATTGATTTCTCCATTACTTTAGAAAGAGTAGAAGTAATTGCAATGGGAGGATAATTGGATGGGAGGGATTTGTCACCCTTTTTTTAGGAACTGGCTGGATATGAGCAAATTTCCAAGCAGAAGGAAAAACACCTTTGGAATAAGAAAGTGAAAAAAGGTGGCAAAGAATAGGAGTAAGTTCAGGAGCACAGGTTTTGAGAACAAGTGGACAAATACCATCAGTACCTGGAGCTTTCTACCATTAAGATTCATCAAAATCCTTCTGACATCCTTTTGACGGAAGACCACAGGAGGCATTGAATGGAACGTGTTGGGAATGGTGGGAGGTGTTTTACCAAGATCATTAATACATGAGCTGGAAGAAAAATGGGATGCTAGCAGGTCAGCTTTATCCTTGGCTGAAGTGACAACAGAACCATCTGGTTTGGACAGAGGTGGGAGCAGAGATGGGTAAAAGTTGCGGCCAATAGCTTTGGCAAGAGCTCAGAATGCTCGGCTACCATTAGGGCAAGAAGCAAGTTTTCTACTCTTAGCCTGCTCAAACTCTAGTTGGGACTGATTAATAACTATTTTACAATTGTTGCGAGCTTTGGTATAAGTAGAAAATGAAACTGAAGAATTAGAAACAAGCCAATTACGATATGCAACATTCTTCTCTTGAACAGCCTTAGCACATTTATTGGAAAACCAAGGTTTAGATAAAGGACGAGATTTTAAAGTGGAGTGTGGGATAAAGGATTCTATTCCTGCAAGAATAATTTCACTGACACGATCTGAGCAAACGTTGACATCAGAAGTTTTGAAACAGTAATCCAACCCTGGAAAAGAGGAAAAGAAGTCTCGCAGGTCATCCCATTTTGCATTCTTGTAATGCCAAACAACACGAGGTTCGGAATAGCCATGAGATAAAGGTTCCATTGGAGAAGAGACAATCACCAAGTTGTGATCTGAAGTGCCTAAAGGACCTCTCACTTCGACTGTTTACTTAGAAGGGTTGTTTGTGAGAAAAAGATCAAGCGTATTGGCTGTATGATTAGGATTGTCCGGTATTCTTGTAGGTAAATGAACAATCTGTGCTAGGTCATTAGTAAAAGCCTCAGCATCTTGATCTGCTTGGTCAGTGTGACTAGAAAACAAGCCAGCTGGAGTTGTGAACATTAAAATCACCAAGGAAAATTAACTCACTGTTAGGAAAGTTGGACTGGAGAAAGTCAAGTTGCAAAGAGAGAAAATCAAAGAGCTCCAAGTGATTATTGGAGTTGGGAGAACGGTACAGACAACAGATGAATTTGACACAATGAGGTAGAGAGATTTTAAGCCAGAGAAGATCAAAGAGAGGAGATTCCAAATTGCCAAGTCTCTGACAGGGAATATCGGAATGTACATATGCACAAGTGCCATCTTTGAGGTGAAAGGAATCATTCAGCGAATAATTTGGGCAACTGAGATGAGCAGTAGTTGAATCAACCGATAACTGAGATTCTGTCAGAAAAAGTACATGGAGTTTGGCAGACTGCAAGTGGAAATGGACATCATTGAGATTAGAATTGAGACCACATATATTTGTAAAATGAATTAGGAAGTGCTTGGGAGGTTTAGATCTTTTCACAGATAAGCTTGCTCTATTAGTTTGACAATTCATGGTGTATTCAATAGTAAGAAAAGTGAGTGGGAAAAGCTGTATGCAGTAATGAAATTTTTGGATATGGTGTACACATGGTAAGAATATACCCAGATCCTTGACATAACGTGGCCTCGACAATGCTCCCCGCATACACACTACTCGGACTCCCTCCAGTCACTATCTGACAGAGTAGAGGTAGCAAGATTATACACTAGCTGATCCGGAAGCCTCCTATAGAGTTACCAATAGGTTCGGTCCGGTGTACTAACTAGCGGCCGGCCTGCGAACACCGTTTTAGAGCTGTTCCCTCAAAATGTAAGGAATATTGAATCTCGCCACAACATTCATCATAACCTCAAAAGTCATCAATCATACTGCATGATGGAAGAGATAGGGAAGGGTTGACTGGAACTTAACTCTAGAGACTAAACATGGATTCCACCACTTCAAGCCTCCAATAAGCAAAGTGGTGGTATTTCACTAGTTGATAAGAGTCATCTACCACCTAGTACTGCCTGGTAACATAGAGGGGCGGCGTTTCTCCATGTGGTGTGGGCGCCACACCTCGACCCCTGCTTATGTTGGTTCACACCTGGGTGGTCACCCACCATCTACTTGTGCATGGAGGTTATACCCAGGATTACTAACAGTCCCACCATCGTGAAGGTGCAAGCAGAGGATTTGGCTGTCACAGACCGTCCGGACTTTGCCGAAATTGGGTCCACTTTGACTTGAGTGTCACCCGAATATCAGTTCCATCAGTGTTTTAGACTCCCAGGTAGCAAGTACAGCTTGTTTGGCATATCTGAGAGAATGTGTGTGACAACCTCAATGACCTCATCATAATAACCCACAGTTCTGTGGGTTATTATGATGAAATATGTTTACACTTCCATGAAATTTTCAATCATATAAAAAAACTAATTTTCAGAACCTGCTCTTCATTCCTATTTTTAAAGCATTAGCATTAGCATTAGTAGAGGCATATGATGCAAGAAAGCAAGCTTATTCAGCATCAGCCAAAATAAAAGAAAAAAAAAAAAAAAACAACCACTACTCCCATTTCACCCCTCAATTCGTTCGAAATACCTGTCCAGCTGAGCCTTAAATTTGTTTAGGCTATCAACTTCAACAACAAGCGATGGAAGTCTATTCCACAAACCAACTGCCCGCTGGCTAAAGGCGAATTTCCGCACATCTATCCGACATCCGTCCTTCCTCAATTTGAATTTATGCCCTCTCAGGTGATTATTCTGAGCAAGAGGAAGAATTCCATCGGCATTGAGCATGCTCAAGCCATTCAAAGCCTTGTACACCTCTATCAGATCACCTCGGCGATGCCTAGTCTCCAGGCTCTGTAATTTGCAAAACTTAAGCCTTTCTTCGTAAGAGCAACCCTTTGTTCCATTCACTAATCTTGTTGCCCTTCTCTGTACTCGTTCCAGCAGCTCTACATCCTTCTTGAAATGAGGCCTCCAGACCTGTATACAGTACTCAAGGTGTGGCCTGACCAATGCCTTATACAAGGGAATAATCACATCCCTGTCCCTGCTAGAAAAATTCCTGTATATCATTGACAAGACACCATGAGCTACTCTTGCAGCTCGTCTGCACTGCTCAGAGAACTTCATATCTGCCTGCACAATTACCCCCAGGTCCTTTTCATTCTCTACCACTGTCAGCGTAGTACCACAGAGTTGATACGTTGATCTGGGGTTACTGTTTCCCATATGTAGTACTTTACATTTGTCAATGTTAAACTTCATTTGCCACCTCTCAGCCCATCTGCTCAACCTTTCCAGATCCTGTTGCAGCAGCATAGTATCAGTAGTGTCCTTAACAACCCTGCCAACCTTTGTATCGTCTGCAAACTTGGACATTAAGCCTGATACACCATCATCAATATCATTTATAAATACAGAAAACAACAATGGACCCAACACTGAACCCTGAGGAACTCCACTAATAACATTAGTCCACGTTGAGCAGTGTCCATTGATTACCACTCTCTGTCTTCTGCCACTCAACCATCCCTTTATCCATAGCAGCAATTTGCCTCGAATGCCACACTTCTCCAATTTGTGCAGCAGTCTTCCATGCGCAACAGTATCAAAAGCCTTTCTAAGATCCAAATATATAATATCAAAGTTATTCCCTGCATCCAGTTCTTTTGTGACTACATCATAGTATCCAATCAAATTGATCAGACAAGACCTGCCCTTAACAAACCCATGCTGTGTCTGAGCTATAACTGAATTCTTGTCCAGATGATCCTGCAGTGCTTCTTTAACCAGTGCCTCCATTAATTTTCCTGGAACCGAAGTTAAACTAAAGCTTTGTAACTTGTTACTCCGTTCTCACTTGTACGTGTATCGTGTTACTTGCAGTTTGTGTGTGCGTGTTCTTTGTTATTGATTACTTATCTTTTTACTGTTTTAAATTTTAACCCCCACCCACAAATTTCAGTGAACAGAAATGTTAACTAGTTAGTATGTACATATTACAGTATGTATTAATTATTCTTGTTATCGCGCGTATTCTTCCGATTTTCACGTATCATTTAATTTTTTAATTGGTGAGGTAATAAAGGGTAAATTTGTGCTTAATATATCTTTACTTTTATAGCCTGTGGGTAATATTTCTTCTATTTTCGCTAATTAGAATCGTCAGTTCACAAACGTGATCACAATGACCGGTGCTTACTACACATCCTATAGTGAATGGTACTTTTCTATGATGAGTCCATTGTAACGTGATTTGATGATTGTACAGTGAACCAATTGTAAAGCGGGAGGTCCATTGTATTTTTAACTGTTTACATGAAACTTTGGATAATTGGGGCAGCTGCTTAATCAGGCTAAAATGCACTAGTCCAATGTGTCCCAAATAACCGGAATCGACTTTATATGTTTTCAGTATATGTAACAAAGTGATCAATGTCTATTGCATTTGCAAAAATAAAGGATTGAATTAAAAATTGAACAATTTAATTATTTCTTAGTTATAAAATGTAGCATTTATGCAAGGGGGATCTAAAGACAGAAAGCAAATCTCTTTGTTTCTTGTCTTCTACTCAAGAGTTAAGCACAGTCCTCTTAAACTAGTTCCAACATAAGAAAAATAACATCATGCTGTCTTTTTTAGTCCATGGTAATAGAAACCCAAAATGTCTAAAAGACAGTAATATTCCTAATGTTAAAACAGCTGTCAGAACTGCGGCATCACCCGATAACACTGAATGCAGACATTTGTGGGGTGAAGTGTAAGGAGCTAAATTGTAAAATGGCATATTTAAATCAAGTAGAACACCAGTTGTTATAGATAACAGTGTCTTTCTATTCTGTTTACTTCTATTTGACTGACTAAAAAAAAGTCTGTTAGGCAAAATTTTAAATAAACAAAAAACAACTTATAATTCTGCCATAACTTGTAGAGAAACTTTGATATTATAAGCAGACAGCCCCTTTATCTAAGCACAGTCAAACCCTTGTATATTTTCAAAAATGCAGTATTTAATGAATAAAACAGCTGACGACCTGATACCATACACCATCTTGTTTATAAAAGGTGTTGCAATTATTTGGTTTGCAGCACCCTTCCTTTAATGACAAATTTTTCTGACAATTTTAATGACAAATTTTTCAATTTGTCATTAAAATTGGACTAAAAATTTCTAAGAATGACCATGTTAAGAGTATGACCACAATCCTTGACAAGGTTATCAGTGTTTGTTTATCAATCGTTATAGTGGTTAGAGTTGTTTTGCATTTATTGTATGTCTCACAATAGTAAATTAAAATAGTTTTCTTCTTCATAAACTTAAGGCATTTTTATGATTGTTAATTTTAAATTTTGCATAACCAGTACATGTTTCTCAGTGGGATAATTACTCCCTGTCATCAGTTTAGTCTAGAAACTGAATCTAGTAAGCCCACATTTGTACAGACATGAAGTGTGATAAATACTGTATAAACTGGCACACTCTGACCAAAAATAGTCAATGTGCCCACAACAAGTAACCTTTATGGATCACATCCTTCATGACAGTATAGTGGTTTTTCCATTGTCACATTTTGAGAGGTGTAGGGTCAAATCACCTCGGAGATGGAGGAATTTTTGACGAGGCCAATCAAAGCTGTAGTTAGACATTCACAAGCAGAAAGGTTAGGATTTTATCCCATAAATTATTCTGGATTTTCAACCTGCACAATGCGAAAATTGGCCCATGAATATATACACCTGCAGATACAAATATACATAGTATGATGTGGCCTCAGATGCTAATGTGCTAATTAAATCCTGATAACAATAACAATTTATGGATTACATGATGTGTCATAATCATTATTATTCATTGTCTTAATGTTTAATTTCAAAATCATGGTTCAACTCAATTTTTTATTGGTCATATTAATTATAAAGAATTATTCACACACACACCCATTTCATCCATACTTTTTTATTGTTGTTTTAGAGACAGTTTTTTGCTTATCATCTACGACCTGCTACAGAGTACATGTTTCGTTTGTGGGCTACCAATAAGCTGGGACCAGGGGAAGCCACGGTAGTCCATGCTTCTACAGTTAAGCCTCTAGATCCACCAGGTATTAAATTATTAGTAATCAGCATAAAGTTCTAAATATATAAGCTGGTAAAAAGTAATGTTTCTAATTTTTTTAACTTATAACCACATTGATTTAGGAAACTTAATGGCATTCAAAGAAGTGATTGTCTCCTATTCTTTGAAATACTAAAATGGCCATTTACCAAGATGTATATACAATACAAAGAGCAGTTATTGAATTTGTTACTGCAGAAGAAGTTTACCACTAGATATGAATATAATACTTGTGTTAAAGGCATCTGTGTGTCAGTACAAGCTTGGCCATGGTGCAGCATTATTTTATTTATTTTTAACTTTTTCATATTTATGTTTTTCTTTTGCCAGAGTCCTAAGCTCGGGGGGGTGTACCCCCGAGCTTAGGACTCTGGTGAAGCTGCACTCCCTAAACCACAGGAAAGGAAACTCACATTAACAAGTCTGAAAAGGAATGGGCTGAAATAGTAGTGACACTATCACTTCATAATGTAATACAAGTAGAATTAATCAGTGAATATTGAGAAATCAATGGTCAAAAGCCTTATATGGACCTCAAGATACTCTAGAATTTTTATGCAGTGGATCCCAACGATAAAAGGGAAGAACACAAAGTCATCTGTCAACCTGTTTGTATAGAGCACCTTGAATGCTGTGAAACTGGAGGTGAGGATTTGAATGCTGTAAAACTGTAAAAGCACATCATAACAGGAAACAAGACAAGTTCTCAGTTATGACCTGAAATCCGACAGCTTATAGAATAACACCATAAAGTGTTACCACATGACCAGCAAAAAAAAATTTCAGAGCGTAGCCTTTTGTAAGTAAAATCATGGGATTTGTGATTAAAACAAAAAGGATAGTCTGCTTGCAGACTATCCTTTTTGTTTTAAGGTACCGTGATTAGTCAGGTAATCCAACCATTAATGAAACTTAATGCTACATCAAAAGATGTTGTCCAAACCAACAAAATCAAATGAGGTGCTGTTTCCTTTCGTGCCACACCTGGCCATACACCAGCCTACATATACAGGAAGAAATTGCAGCCATGGAATAGACCATACCCCCAATCCTGTCTGTAGACTAGATATTGGTCCTTCACATTTACTATCTCTGTGGTCCTAAAAGGTGGGTTATATGGGCAGCATTTTGAGGACAACAGTGATATGATGAGAGGGGTTTGTGACTGATTCTGAGAGCATTGCAAGGAGTTTTACATCTGATCTTTAATGCCTGCTCAATTTTGGCATAAATGCAGTTGATGGTAGCTATTCAGAGAAATAGCCTCATGTTTATCACATATGTATGCATCTTTGCCGTAAAAAATAATGAAGTTAAAATTATAAACTAGAAGACATTACTAAGAGAAAAAGCTATGAGACTACTTTTCTACTGACTGTTGTTGTATTTCATTATACATATAAACTGATCTACTTAAAGATTAGGGCTTGTATACAGTACTCAAGATGCTACCTAACCATGTCTTTATACAAAGGGATAATCACCTCCTTATCCCTGCTAGCAAATTTTCTGTATACCATTGATAAAACACCATGACTTACCCTGGCAGCATGTCTGCAGTGCTTGGAGAATTGCATGACTGGTTACACTATTACTCCCCTCACTTTTTTCATTCTCTACTATCATGAGTTTAGTACCACACAGTTGATAAGTTACTCTGAGGTTACTGCTACCAACGTGCGGTATCTTACATTTGTCAATGTTAAACTTCAAGTGCCATTTCTCATCTCATCTACCCAATTTACCTAGATCTTGTTGCAGTAGCTCACCCTGCCAAACTTTGTATCATCTGCAAACTTAGACATTAAGCCTGATATATGTTCATCAATATCATTGATAAATATTGAAAACAACAGACCCAACACTGAACCCTAGAGAACTCCACTAGTAAAATTAATCCATGAAGAGCAGTGCCCATTGATAACCACTCTTTATCTTCTTACACTTACCCATCCTTTTATCCATAGCAGTAACTTTCCATTGATGCCACATTGCTCCAGTTTATGTAGCAGTCTTTTGCAAACAGATCAAATTTTGTTCCAACTGTCAACCCACTGGCTGAAGGCAAACTTCCACACATCTATTCTTTTTTTTTTTTTATGAAAACCCCAAACACGAGAGGTATTGGAACCTATAGTACTTAGTACCGTGCTTGAGTTGAGAAGATGAAAGAAAATATTTGTTGACATTAGACTTGAACTTCTGTAGACTAATTTTTAGGAAATACGTATGAAAGAAGGTTGCTCCAGAAAACGGCACTTGAATGAATAAACGAGGAAGATAAAAAGTTGATTCTGTGAGTTTCAAGTAAATGGATGTTGGCTAATGGCGGCACATGTACGGACTGTTTTGAAAGAGAGAGCGGTTATTATAGAAGCCAGTTGAGAAGAACAGTGCCCATGGAAGTATCTGTAGAAAAGGCATGCAACAGAAACAGTACATCTATGAGACAGTGAGTGGAGAGACTCTGTTAGAGAGGAGTCGTTAATTAACCTAACTGCCCTCTTCTGAATGGAATCTACAAGCCTGAGAGAGGGCACCACCCCAGATGTGGGAACAATATTCCATGGTAGGGCAGATTTATGATTTTTACAGAGTGAATAGCTGTTTGGGAGAAAAGTAACGCTGAGAACGAAAGAGAAAACCAAATTTTTTAGATGCAGAGGAAGCAATATTTGTAATGTGCTTGTGCCAAGAGAGATTAGAAGTCGGTAATCCACAAAAGAGAGATGTCATTTTGCCTATAAATCGGAGTGTCACCAAAGATAAGCATAGGGGCAGAAGAATCCTTTTTGCGAGATATAAGACAAGACTGAGTTTTAGATGGATTGAAATAAACTAAGTTGTCTTTGCCCCACTGGAGATTGACATTTAAGGAATTGGTCACACAAGTACAGGTCACTGTTGAAAAAAAAAGCCATGAATTAAGGTTGAATTTAAAAGTGTCTGCAATTCTGCCCAGACACGATAGGAGGGAGTATATGATGAGAACCTTGTCAATCAATTCGGCCCTGAAAAGATTGTGCAAGGCTCAAGGGGTAAAATTTTTTTCAGCCTGGTCTGTACTTGTTAACAGGAGAGAATCCTTCAACAGGAATGGGATACACTTAAATAGAAAGGGTGCAAGAATATTTGCTGATGCTATCGAGGCACTGTTAGGTGGATCAGAAGTATGCTAGCTTGGGGGGATTCAAGGACTAATAGATTAACAGTAGCCACTTGCACAGGTGAAAGTGATTCTTGCACTGCTACTATTGGAATGAGCAGTGCAAGAATCACTTTCTATTGGAATAGAGGGAGTAATACTCTTGATCTGATTATCAGTAGTGATTCTTCATGCATTAAGAATCTGCAGATTAAGGAACCACTAGGTGGCAGTGATCACAGTGTGCTGAAGTGGGATTTACTCAAAGAGGTAACTACCATCAAGGGTAA
The DNA here is from genome assembly GCF_048544385.1 of Mastigoproctus giganteus. NCBI lineage: Eukaryota > Metazoa > Arthropoda > Arachnida > Uropygi > Thelyphonidae > Mastigoproctus > Mastigoproctus giganteus. Next base: position 166,294,707 of record NC_143579.1, read on the forward strand.
AAAAGGGAAGGTTTTTGCTTTCGTAAAGGCTACTACAATGGTCTGAGACAGTATTTAAATTCTATACAGTGGGACCAACTGATGATGTTACCAACAGCAAATTCAAAATGGGAAGCGTTCAAACAACTTATCTTGGAAGCTACTTGGCTTTACATACCAAGAAATATTGTTCAAGGTTTAGGCCTAAATGGATGTCAGATGAACTAATGAGACATGTGGCAGAGAAGAAAAATGCATGGAATACATATAAATTAATTTTTTTTTTTTTTTTTTTATGAGAACCCCAAACACGAGAGGTATTATAACCTATAGTACTTAGTACCGTGCTTGGGTTCGAGGTTGAAAAGACGAAAGAAGATATTTGTTGATATTGGACTTGAACTTCTGTAGATTGTAATTTTCAGGAAATACGTATGAAGGAAGGTTGTTCCAGAAAATGGCAGTTGAATGAATAAATGAGGAAGATGAAAAGTTGGTTCTGTGGGTTTGAAGTTGGACAGTAAATGGATGTTGGCTGGTGGCGGCACGTGTTCGGACTGTTTTGAAAGAGAGAGCGGGATTTATAGAAGCCAATTCAGAAGAACAGTGCCCATGGAAGTATCTGTAGAAGAGGCATGCAGCAGAAACAGTGCATCTATGAGAAAGCGAGTGGAGAGACTCTGTTAGAGATGAATCATTAATTAACCTAACTGCCCTCTTCTGAATGGAATCAAGAAGCCTGAGAGAGGTTTTGGGGGCACCACCCCAGATGTGGGAACAATATTCCATGGCAGGGCGGATTTGCGATTTATACAGAGTGAGCAGCTGTTTGGGAGAAAAGTAACGCCGAGAACGAAAGAGAAAACCAAGTTTTTTAGATGCAGAGGAAGCAATATTTGTAATGTGCTTGTGCCAAGAGAGATTAGAAGTCAGGGTAATCCCCAAAAGAGATAAATCATTTTGCCTAGAAATCGGAGTGTCACTAAAGATAAGCATAGGAGCAGAAGAATCCTTTTTGCGAGATATAAGACAAGATTGAGTTTTAGAAGGGTTGAAATCAACTAAGTTGTCTTTGCCCCACTGGAGAATTACCTGAAGATCGGCATTTAAGGAATTGGCAGCAGATTTTCGAGAACTTGAAGCTGATTGAGCTGGACAAGGTTTCTCAAAATGGAAAGTTGAATGCAATGTCTATCATCGGAAAAACTATGGATAGGATTTCCAGTCAGTGGAAGAAGGTCATTGATATACAAGAGGAAAAGAGTGGGGGAAAGAACTGAACCTTGGGGGAAACCGGCATTAGTGGAGAAGTTAGAAGACAGAGAGCCATCTACCATCACCCTCAGTGAGCGATCAGAGAGAAAACTGGATAACCAATTACTAAAAACAGTTGGCAAACCATAAGATGGAAGCTTGTTTAGAAGACCTTTATGCCAAACACGATCAAAAGCCTTTGAGATGTCAAGAGCAATTACTTGTGTTTCACTGAACCTTTCCATTGAATTAGTCCATAAATGGGTAACATAAGCCAGAATATCACCAGTGGATCGACACTGACGGAATCCATACTGGCGATCGTTAATCAGACGGAAGGTTTCTAGGTAGTTTAAGAGTTGGCGGTTAATTGATTTCTCCATTATTTTAGAAAGAGTAGAAGTAATTGCAATGGGACGATAATTGGATGGGAGGGATTTGTCACCCTTTTTAGGAACTGGCTGGATATGAGAAAATTTCCAAGCAGAAGGAAAAACACCTTTGGAATAAGAAAGTGAAAAAAAGGTGGCAAAGAATAGGAGTAAGTTCAGGAGCACAGGTTTTGAGAACAAGTGGAGAAATACCATCAGGACCTGGAGCTTTTTTAGCATCAAGATTCATCAAAATCCTTCTGATATCCTTTTGACGGAAGACCACAGGAGGCATTGAATGGAGCGTGTTAGGAATGGTGGGAGGTGTTTTACCAAGATCATTAATACATGAGCTGGAAGAAAAATGGGATGCTAGCAGGTCAGCTTTATCCTTGGCTGAAGTGACAACAGAACCATCTGGTTTGGACAGAGGTGGGAGCAGAGATGGGCAAAAGTTGCGGCCAATAGCTTTGGCAAGAGACCAGAATGCTCGGCTACCGTTAGGGCAAGAAGCAAGTTTTCTACTCTTAGCCTGTTCAAACTCGAGTTTGGACTGATTAATAACTGCTTTACAATTGTTGCGAGCTTTGGTGTAGGCAGAAAATGAAACTGAAGAATTAGAAACAAGCCAATTACGATATGCAACGTTCTTCTCTTGGACAGCCTTAGCACATTTATTGGAAAACCAAGGTTTAGATAAAGGACGAGATTTTAAAGTGGAGTGTGGGATAAAGGATTCCATTCCTGCAAGAATAATTTCACTGACACGATCTGAGCAAACGTTGACATCAGAAGTTTTGAAACAGTAATCAGACCAAGGAAAAGAAGAAAAAAAGTCTCGCAGGTCATCCCATTTTGCATTCTTGTAATGCCAAACAATACGAGGTTCGGAATAGCCATGAGATAAAGGTTCCATTGGAGAAGAGACAATCACCAAGTTGTGATCTGAAGTGCCTAAAGGACCTCTCACTTCAACCTTTTACTTAGAAGGGTTGTTTGTGAGAAAAAGATCAAGCGTATTGGCTGTATGATTAGGATTGTCCGGTATTCTTGTAGGTAAATGAACAATCTGTGCTAGGTCATTAGTAATTGCAAAAGCCTCAGCATCTCGACCTGCTGGGTCGGTGTGACTAGAAAATGGAAGCCAGCTGGAGTTGTGAACGTTAAAATCACCAAGGAAAATTACCTCATTGTTAGGAAAGTTGGACTGGAGACAGTCAAGTTGCAAAGAGAGGAAGTCAAAGAGCTCCAAGTGATTAGTGGAGTTGGGAGAACGGTAGAGACAACAGATGAATTTTACACAATGAGGTAGAGAGATTTTAAGCCAGAGAAGATCAAAGAGAGGAGATTCCAAATTGCCATGTCTTTGACAGGGAATATCAGAACGGACATATGCACAAGTACCACCTTTGAGGCGAAAGGAATCATACAGCAAATAATTTGGACATCTGAGATGAGCAGTAGTTGAACAACTGATAACTGAGATTCAGTCAGAAAAAGTACATGGGGTTTGGAAGACTGCAAGTGGAAATGGACATCGTTGAGATTAGAATTGAGACCACGTATATTTGAAAAATGAATTAGGAAGTCCTTGGGAGGTTTAGATCTTTTCGCAGATTAGCTTGCTCTATTATTTTGACAATTCATGGTGTATACAATAGTAAGAAAAAGTGGGTGGGACATGCTGTATGAAGTAATGAAATTTTTGGATATGGCGTACATGTGGTAAGAATATACCCAGATCCTTGACATAACGTGGCCTCGACAATGCTCCCCGCATACACACTACTCGGACTCCCTCCAGTCACTATCTGGCAGAGTAGAGGTAGCAAGATTATACACTAGCTGATCCGGAAGCTTCCTAGAGAGTTACCAATAGGTTCAGTCCGGTGTACTTACTAGCGGCCGGCCTGCGAACACCGTTTTAGAGCTGTACCCTCGAAATGTAAGGAATATTGGATCTCGCCACGACATTCATCATAACCTCAAAAATCATCAATCATACTGCATGATGGAAGAGATAGGGAAGGGTTGGCCGGAACTTAGCTCTAGAGACTAAACATGGGTTCCACCACTTCAAGCCTCCAATAAGCAAAGTGGTGGTATTTCACCGGTTGATGAGAGTCATCTACCACCTAGTACTGCCTGGTAACATAGAGGGGCGGCGTTCCTCCATGTGGTGTGGGCGCCACACCTCGACCCCTGCTTATGTTGGTTCACACCTGGGTGGTCACCCACCATGTACTTGTGCATGAAGGTTATACCCAGGATTACTAACAGTCCCACAATCGTGAAGGTGCAAGCAGAGGATTTGGCTGTCATAGACCGTCCGGACTTCGCCGAAATTGGGTCCACTTTGACTTGAGTGTCACCCGAATATCAGTTCCATTAGCGTTTTAGACTCCCAGGTAGCAAGAACAGCTTGTCTGGCATATCTGAGAGAATGTCTGTGACCAATCTCATGAAATGGAAGCCTATTATATATATAATAGGCTTCCATTTCATGCCTATTATATCTGTAATAGGCTTTGCCTGCCTAATCTCCTTTCTCTAAAGGAGATTAGGCAGGCAAATGCAGATTATGAGAAATCCTTGGCAAAGGATGCAAAGAAAAACAGAAAAGAGTTCTTTACCTATGTAAACTCTAGAAGGAAAGGGATGAATCAGATTGGTCCACTGGATATTGATGGTTCAACAGTTGAGGATCCTGCTCAGATGGCTAACAAACTAAATCAGTATTTTGCATCTACATTCACACATGAGGAATTATTCAGGAAGGGGAATGCCAGAGGTGAAGTAAACTCTGGCAGTGAGCTAGATGATTTTGTAATAACTGAGAGGAAAGTGGAGGAGAAATTGTTAAGGATACACATAAAAAAGGCACCCAGGGTGGATGGGATCTATCCAGTTATATTAAAGGAGGCAGCAAAGGAAGTAAGCAAACCCTTAGCCATAATTAGGAGAGCTTCTTTGGACTCAGGGGAGGTACCCATAGACTGGAGATGTGCAAATGTGACCCCAATTCACAAAGGAGGATCAAAGGCTGACACAAGTAATTATAGACCTGTGAGTTTAACTTCTGTTCCAGGAAAATTAATGGAGGCACTGGTTAAAGAAGCACTGCAGAGTCATCTAGACAAGATTTCAGTTATAGCACGGACACAGTATGGTTTTGTTAAGGGAAAGTCTTGCCTGACCAATTTGATTGGATACTATGATGCAGCCACAAAAGAACTGGATGCAGGGAATAACTTTGATATTATATATTTGGATCTTAGAAAGGCTTTTGATACTGTTACACATGGAAGACTGCTGTACAAATTGGAGCAGTGTGGCATTGGAGGCAAATTGCTGCTATGGATAAAGGGATGGTTGATGGGGAGAAGACAGAGAGTGGTAATCAGTGGACACTGCTCATCGTGGACTAATGTTATTAGTGGAGTCCCTCAGGATTCAGTGTTGGGTACATTGTTGTTTTCTGTATTTATAAATGATATTGATAATAGTATATCAAGCTAAATGCCCAAGTTTGCAGACGATACCAAGGTTGGCAGGGTTGTTAAGGACACTACTGACGCTATGCTGCTGCAACAGGATCTGGAAAGGTTGAGCAGATGGGCTGAGAGGTGGCAAATGAAGTTTAACATTGACAAATGTAAAGTACTACATATGGGACACAGTAACCCCAGAGCAACATATCAACTCTGTGGTACTACACTGACAGTGGTAGAGAATGAAAAGGATCTGGGGGTAATTGTGCAGGCAGATATGAAGTTTTCTGAGCAGTGCAGATGGGCTGCAAGAGTAGCTCATGGTGTCTTGTCAATGATATACAAGAATTTTTTTAGCAGGGATAAGGAGGTGATTATTCCCTTGTATAAGGCAATGGTCAGGCCACACCTTGAGTACTGTATACAGATTTGGAGGCCTCATTTCAAGAAGGATGTAGAGCTGCTGGAACGAGTACAGAGAAGGGCAACAAGATTAGTGAATGGAACAGAGAGTTGCTCTTACGAATGAAGGCTTAAGTTTTGCAAATTACAGTGTCTGGAGACTAGGCACCGGCGAGGTGATCTGATAGAGGTGTATAAAGCCTTGAGTGGTTTGAGTATGCTCAATGCCGATGGGATTCTTCCTCTTGCTCAGAATAATCACCTGAGCGGGCATAAATTCAAATTGAGGAAAGACAGATGTAGGATAGATGTGAGGAAATTTACCTTTAGCCAGTGGGTAGTTGGTTGGTGGAACCGACTTCCATTCTTTGTTGTGGAAGTTGAGAGCCTAAATAAATTTAAGGCTCAGCTGGACAGGTATTTCGAACGAATGGAGGGGTGAAATGGGAGTGGTGTGGGTTTTTTTTTTTTTCCACTGATGCTGCATAAGCTTGCTTTCTTGCATCATATGCCTCTACTAATGCTAATGCTAATTCAAGAAGTTGAAGCTGATTGGGCAAGGCAAGGTTTCTCAAAATGGAAAGTGGAATGCAATGTGCTATCATCCGCAAAACTATGGATAGGATTTCCAGTCAATGGAAGAAGGTCATTGATATACAAGAGGAAAATAGTGGGGGAAAGAACTGAACCTTGGGGGACACCAGCCTTAGTGGAGAATTTAGAAGACAGAGAGCCATCTGATATCACCCTCAGTGAGCAAACAGAGAAAAAACTGGATAACCAATTACAAAAAACAGTTGGAAAACCATAAGATGGAAGCTTGTTTAGAAGAACTTTATGCCAAACACGATCAAAAGCCTTTGAGATATCAAGAGCAACTGCTTGTGTTTCACCAAACTTTCCATTGAATTTGTCCATAAATGAGTAACATAAACCAGAATATCACCAGTGGATCGACACTGATGGAATCCATACTGGTGGTCGTTGTTCGGACGGAAGATTTCTAGGTAGTTTTAGGGTTGGCAATTAATTGATTTCTCCATTACTTTAGAAAGAGTAGAAGTAATTGCAATGGGACGATAATTGGATGGTAGGGATTTGTCACCCTTTTTAGGAACTGGCTGGATATGAGCAAATTTCCAAGCAGGTGGAAACACCTTTGGAATAAGAAAGTGAAAAAAGGCGGCAAAGAACAGGAGCACAGGTTTTGAGAGCAAGTGGAGAAATACCATCAGGACCTGGAGCTTTCTTTGCAACAAGATTTGTCAAATCCTTCTGACATCCTTTTGACGGACGACCACAGGAGGCATTGAATGGAGCGTGTTGGGAATGGTGGGAGGTGTTTTACCAAAATCATTGATACAGGAGTTGGAAGAAAAATGGGATGCTAGCAGGTCAGCTTTATCTTTAGCTGAAGTGAGAACAGAACCATCTGGTTTTGACAGAGGTGGGAGCAGAGATGGGCAAAAGTTGCGGCCAATAGCTTTGGCAAGAGACCAGAATGCTCGACTACCATTAGGGCAAGAAGCAAATTTTCTACTATTAGTCTGATCAAACTCTAGTTTAGACGGATTAATAACTGCTTTACAATTGTTGCGAGCTTTGGTGTAGGCAGAAAAGGAAACTGAACAATTGGAAACAAGCTAGTTATGATGTGCAATGTTCTTCTTTTGAACAGCCTTAGCACATTTATTGAAAAACCAAGGTTTAGATAAAGGACGAGATTTTAAAGTGGAGTGTGGAATAAAGGATTCCATTCGTACAAGAATCTGAGCAAACGTTGACATGTTTTGAAACAGTAATCCGACCAAGGAAAAAAAGAAAAGAAATCTTGCAGGTCATCCCATTTTGCATTCTTGTAATGCCAAACAGTATGAGGTTGGGAATAGCCATGAGATAATGGCTCCATTGGAGAAGAGACAATCACTAAGTTGTGATCTGAGGTGCCTGAAGGACCACTCGCTTTGACTGTGTACTTAGAAGGGTTGTTTGTGAGAAAATGATCAAGCGTGTTGGCTGTATGGTTAGGATTGTCCGGTATCCTTGTAGGTAAATGAACAACCTATGCGAGGTCATTAGTAATTGCAGAAGCCTCAGCATCTCAACCAGCTGGGTTGGTGTAACTAGAATACAGAAGCCAGCTGGAGTTGCGAACATTAAAATCACCAAGGAAAATTACCTCACTGTTAGGAAAGTTGGACTGGAGAAAGCCAAGTTGCAAAGAGAGGAAGTCAAAGAGCTCGAAGTGATTAGTGGAGTTGGGAGAACGGTAGATACAACAGATGAATTTGACACAATGAGGTAGAGAGATTCTGCACTGTCTTTCCTCAATTTGAATTTATGCCCTCTCATACGCATTGTCTGAGCTAGAGGAAGAATCCCATCAGCAATGTGCTTGCTCAGTCCATTCAAAATGTTTTAAACACCTCAATCAGAAGCGTCTCACAGTGCCTAGTCTTGCAGACGCTGCAGTTTGCAGAACTGAAGCCTTTCTTGGTAAGAGCACCCCTTTGTTCACCAATCTTGTTGCCCTTCTGTGTACCTGTTCTAGCTCTACATCCTATCTACCTAAATGAGGCCTCCAGACCTGAATACAGTACTCAAGATGTAACCTGGCCACTGTTTTATACAATGGTATAATCACCTCCTTATCCATACTAGCAAAATTCCAGTCTGCATTGCTCAGAGAACTTCATACCTGATTGCACAATTACCGACAGGTCTCTTTCATTTTCCTCTTTCTTGTGTATGGTACCACAGTTGGTACATCATATCTCAGATTACTGCTACCCATATACAGTACCTTGCATTTAACTTCAGCTGCCATTTCTCAGCTTATCTTGTGTAATTATTCAGGGAAGTAGGGAGAAAAAATGCAGATGTTAATCTTTAACCAACAATTAATGCAGGATCATTATTTTCAATAGGTCCAGCAACACACTGCTGGGTTAAGTCAGATTGCTAAATATGTTGATTTTTTACAGATGAAAGCTATTCGTCACTCAAGAGTTCTGCCTTATAGGAGGCATTGATTAGAGAAAGCTCGTAATAGTAAATCTTCTCAAAGGTCTATTGTCTCAATTTTTGCACAATGGTTTGAAAAGTTTTATGCTGAAAACCTTTTTCTCTTTTACAGATCCTTGTAATTTGTCACATCTCAGCCATTTAAAATCAAACTCTGATATTCTTATTTGTCTACTGCAACAAGTTTCCAGTGGATCATAGTGTTTTTCCCTGATGACATCCTTCCATTTTGAAAACAATGCTCCATTTCCTTATATCCTCAATGTTCATTGCATTAATAGAGCCTTCAGTTCAGTGACTTGGCCCAATGTAAAGGAATTGTTAATCCTGTAGAAATCTATTATCATTCCCCACCCCCATTTATAAGAAAGGCAATAAGGTGTGTCCTTTCTCCTACCAGCCCTTGACATTAACATTGAGAGAAAGGCTGGCAAGATCGATGGTAATTACAGTTACCCAGTTGGTGGTAGGAAATGAAATTTAAACTATAGGAAGAAATTGAGGAATAATATACTTATGCATAAATTAAATCTGATTGGATTGGCAGTTTCTAACTGGTAGAACCACTGAAATATGTGTTCTCGACTAATTTTTACTTTCTGTACCAATCAAAAGAGGAATATCCCCAGGATTCATTATTCAGTATTTTACTCTTTGCCATATTTATAAATGATTTCATTCATTGCCACAGCACAGCTTCTCAAATATTAGGCTATGCTGATATGAAAATATTCTCATTCATGAAAAAAATTCCAATTGCAGATTTTAACAGTTTGTTAATCAGGTTTATAACTGGATAGTAGATAATGGTCTCCCATATGAAAATAGGCAAGTGCCATTTATCTTTCATGCTGACTATCATAAATTATTCCTAATTAATTGAATAACTTTCAAGATCTTAAGAATTTTATATAATAACAAAGTGAACTTAAAGGAATATATTGTCTCTGTTATTAAAAAGTGTCACACAAACTAGATCTCATCAAAAGAATATTTAGAGATTTTAATATATCAGTCATGACTAAGATTTATCAAATATCATATTATCTATGTTGGAAAATGCTTCTCCAATATGGTCTCCATCTAATCTTGGTATTAATCACGAAACTGAACTTGTTCAAAAATTTTATAAGATATCTCTGATTAAGAAATAACTCTTCATACAAAACAAAAAATACAGTGGTGCTGCTCACTAAATCTAATGTCACTAAGCAATCAAAGGGATTTCTTAAACCTCTGTCCTCTCAATAAGATAGTCAATGGAACGGTTGATAGTTCAGAAATATTAATGGCCCCAAAGACTGCCGCATGGTGTACCTCTTTATAAAATATCCTTCTCTCATGCACAGCATCTCTACACTTATTTCATACATTGTGAAAAAAGGTCACGTGGTAAGGTTAAATTTGAAAGCATCTGCATTTCTGCCCAGACACAATAGAAGGGAGTTCATGATGAGAGCCTTGTCAATCAGTTCAGCCCTGGAGAGACTGTGCAAGGCTTGTGGAGTAGAATTTTTCTCAGCATTGTCTATTCTTGTCAACAGAAAAAACTGCTTCTGCAGGGATGGTATACATTTATATAGAAATGGCATTGTTAGGTGGGTCGGAAAACTGCTGGCTTGATGGGGGATACACAGAGACTAATAGATTTACAATAGCTGCAGGCAGAAATGAAAGTGATTTTTACACTGCTTCTATTGAAACATCCACAGCCCAGAAAGCAGGGTACCGGAGATTTCAAGGCATGATGTGGGTGGTAATTGCAGAACATGGAAATACATGGGCTGTGTTGGGAAAAGTGAGAGCTAGAACAGGTGTACCAGTGCCAGGACTATAGTAAATAAATCTGATGAATTTGAATTGCTGGTCAAGGCATAAAATGCAGATATTGCAGAGATATCAGAGACATGATTTCACACGGATATAAGGGATGCAAAATTTGAATATGAAGAGTAAAATGTATGCAGAAAGGATAGAGTGTTGCTTATCAACAGCACTGGGGGAGCTCGCACCTCCATGGTTGTATACTCTGCCACAGTACAAACTCTGTAAAGGCCAAATATAGTGAAAAGCTTTAGTGTTGGAGTGTCTTGGTCTCTTGTTCCTCCAGCCATTTAGTCGTAGGGCCCACGTTGGAGCAGTGGAGGCAGGCTGTGTAGGGAGTGTATAAAGTCTCTGGCTGGGGCAAACCCTGGTCTACACTTTAGCTTTCCAGGGAGAGCTCCAGAGGGGAAAAAATACAGAAATGACGTGTTTTTATAAGGGCAGCACTAGAACTTCAGTTCAACTCTGCCTCATATCTCTGTGAAGAACAGTACCACTGCAAAAGGGGCCAGATATGTGAGTAATGTAGGTTTGTGTGTTCTGTTGTTGTATTGTTCTGGCCACTTGGCTAGGCACCTCCGTAGCCAGGTGGAAAGGAGCAGTAGTGCGTAGCACACGCTTTTTGATTAGACCGGGGTTCGAGCCTGTCACCACCAAATACAGAGGATGCGGAAAGGTCAGGGAATGACCACCGCATATCCCGGAGGAATGTGGCCTTAGTTGCTAACGCTCCTAAAAACCAAACAACAATCTGACCACTTGGCTACCCAGAAGCATCAGTCACCTGGAGAAATGATTCTGGGTACTTGTCCACACCACAAGAAGGTGGGCCTGGCCCAAGAGGGCCAGATGTTGCCGAGAGGTGGGCCAGATTCCTCTGGGGGCTCCACTTCAGAGAAGAAAAAGGTGAACTAAAGAAGGTCAACAAGAACCAAAGCAAACTTACCAGACAAACTGGCTTGCCGCTACCACAGTTTCTCTGCATTATCGGTAGTGGCAGTAGAATTCAAAAAGGATATATTGATTGACAAGTAGGCATGACAGACGATAACATCAAAGCGTTGAGTGATTGACATTAGGATATATATATATATATATATATATATATAAAGAAACCTTTTTTCTTTTCCTATTATTTCCTAACCTTTTAGGTTAGGTTAGGAAACCTAACCTTAAAAACATACAAAGAAATCAGTAGTATGGTTTTTTAATAGCGAAAACACTCGTGAACTCCAGTAATCTGCTTTTAATAATGAGAAAAAACTAATCATGACATCACCTGTCAGGCCTACGTGTCAATCAGTACATCGTTCTCGACTTCTACTGCCACTACCAATAACACACAATGTCTGATTGCTGAGAATGCAGGGAAAAACTGCAGTAGCCACAAATCAATTTGTCCAGTAAGTTTCCCAAAGTTTGCCATAGTTCTTGTGTTGGCTTTGTTTACTTTAACCAAGAAAAAAAAATACAGAAAGGACAGACAGAACAAGGTAGGGGGGGTGGGATTATGGTCCTAGTTAAGAAGCGCACAAAATCTAAGGCAATGCATCCAGTTGACATGAGTGGCCAATGCAGTGTTGAGCCAGTTTGGTGTGGCATAAGCACTGGGAAAACAAAAATGAGAGTCAAGAGTGTGTTATGGATTGAATGACTGCGATGATTACAATGAATAACTGTACAGAGAAATAGTGGGTCAGTAAATCAGAATGTTCTATAATGGGGGATTTTAACTTTCCAGATATTGACTGTGTGTTGGTCACACGTACACGCATTATGAAGTTGCAGGTAAAGGAACCACTAGGTGACAGCAATTGCGTGTATTGATGTGGGATTTACTTAAAGATTAACTAACATCAAGGCTAAGGGGAAAGAGTTTTTGCTTTAGTAAAAGAGATTACAGTGGTCTCGGACAGTTTTTAAATTCTATACAGTGTGATGTATAACTTTCCAGATATTGAACTAACGTAGCCAACCACAAATTCTAAATACAGTAGACTCTTGATTTTCTGGGGTAGATGGTAAAAAAAATTCCCGGTTAATCCAAAAATACAACGTCCCCGACATGCATAAGAGATACTTTCTAGTACTTCTTACGTAACTCAGGAATGACTAATAAAATATTGCTACTATATCCCTGATATACCAAAATTTAAAAAAAAAACACATAATATCCTCAGAAGAATGAAGAAAAATAGTTAATTTTTAATTAGTTCAATTAAAAACTTTATCTGGGGACAGCAGTGAAGTAGCCAGAGTGGCACATAAGAAAAGAAAACATAAAAGGAAGAAAAAACGCATGTTAGTACTGTAAAAACTGATATGTGTTTCATAGCTTTGGTTGTTTTAGTTGACTTCATTAGTACCGATCCCTTCACCGCTTCTCGTATTCTGTTTTTCTCCATTATTATCGTGTTCACAGTTCTCACTGACGAATCTGAATTCCTCACGATACTTGTTAATGTTTGGCCATTTTCATACATCTTTATTATTTTAATTTTCTGATCCAACTCGATCGCGTCCCTTTTCTTGATAGATTTACTAGTACCGCTGTCACTTATTTTCTTAGTCGGCACCATGATAACAGTCAAAATTAAATTTTCTGAAAAGAACTTCACAGAGTTAAGGCAAAAACTCACTATTATCATCCCACCTGATCTCACATTTTACTAAAGCACATTTCTAGAGGTCACTACCATCCAAAGGCTATCCTGGAATGGTGGATACCTTCTGGAAGAAGGAGAAGAGGAAGACCTAGAAGGACATGGATGGATGGAGTACGGGAGTGCATGACAGCCCAAGGCTTAACCGACCAAGACACCTTGAACCGTACTTTATGGCGGGAAAAAATTCCTACCAAAAAATAAATTGGGGGTGGGGAAACCCATTGTAAATGGAAACACTCCTCTTGAAGAAGAAAACTACCATAAAACAACAAAAACAATTTGCATTTTCTGGGTTAGTGGGGTTTTTCTGTTGCTGCAATTCATTATAAACGGGTAATAAACTTGATTTTATTGCATTTGCGATAATACCGATAGCTGGAATTCTGTGGGTTTTTAAGTTACCGTATTATAGTGAAATTGTGTCCCCTTCACTGAAATCTTCAGTCATATAAATAACATAACGTAAGTCTAAAGCTATGTAAGTCAGGGACTTACTGTATCGAAAAATGTTCAGCAACCTAAGTAAGAATTATGGCGAAAGATGAAAAAACTTACCACGCTCTACTCATGTGTTTGATACAATGTTTCCCTTTATTTTTTATGTTGTTGATTTTTAATCTAATAGCTTCCTTTTATTTTTTACAGTGTCGCATATGGTTTTGTCGCCAACATTATAATGGTTCATTAGAGATTTAACGGATGCACCGTTTTCAAACTTTTGAATAATTTCAAGTTTTTATTTAATTGAAAGAACAACTCTTGCATTTGCCCATCATTTTCGCGATTTCTGAACAAAAAATAAATAATAATAATAAAAATTGCGATATCATAACATAAATAACAAAACAAAATTTGCCTTTTGTTGTGCTGATTGAACACAACAATCAACGTGATGCAATAAAACAAACTAAACATTTGGTCTCCTCCTCTTTTTTTTTTTTTTTTTTTTTTTTTTGAGCAGTGGATGTGAAGGCAGCGGAGGTTGCAAAATAATAGGTACACTAATCTCCCACTGACGACTTATAATGCTGCTTCTTGTCGCTTATTTACGACTTGCAAAATATCTGTTTATACCTATTCTAGTTATTACTTGAATTTTATGATTTCTGGTTGATTTTTTTTTTTATTTTTTTATTTGGAGTCTTCAAGTGTCCCGGTAAATCGAGAGTCTGCTGTATTAGACACCTGCGAGGTGATATGATTGAGAAGTTTAAGGGTTTTAATGGTTAAACAAACTCAATGCTGATGGAATTTTTCCTCTTTTTTTTTTTTTTTTTTCCCCTGATGCTATATAAGCTTGCTTTTTTGTATAATTTGCCAATATTAATACTAATAAACAAGTTTCGTGCCTTAAGCTTGACCTTGATTTACTCTGCTCCAGTTAGTAATTCAAGAAACAGATTAAACTTTCAATCAGTTTTTATGTTTCTCTAAGAAATTTTTTCTCTTTACTTCACTCTTCACTCTTGCGAACAAAATTAAAGAATCAATTCCAGTTAGCCTCATTACTGGATTGAGCAGTTGCACAGGTGACGAAATTTGTTTTTTATTCCTGGAAAATGTTTGTTTTTTTTTTTTTTATTATGAAATTATATAATTTCATATTAATTTCATGTACAAATACTTTCAAAATTTTTAAAAATGCATATATATATTATTCATATATGCATGTGTATATATATACACAGCATACTCTAGATTTACCGGGATCGGATTAACCGGGACACTTCAAGACTCCAAATTAAAAAATAAATAAAAATAATAATTAATCAGAAATCAAAAAATTCAAGTAATAACTAGAATAGGTATAAACAGATATTTTGCAAGTCATAAATAAGCAGCCGACCGGGCTAGCCGAGTGGTTAAAGTACCTGCCCGGCAACCCAAAAGGTCGCGGGTTCGATTCCCGCCTCGGGCTTGGATCAAAGTACTGCAAAAAACCTTGGGAGGTGCAATATGGCCACAGAAGCCGATGCGCCAACAACTACCAAATCAAAAAAAAAAAAAAAAAAATCATAAATAAGCAACAAGAAGCGGCATTGTAAGTCACCATTAGGAGATTAGTGTGCCTAATCTTGCAACCCCCGCTGTCTTTACTGCCGCCGCTCAAAAAAAAAAACCAAATGTTTAGTTTGATAGTGTGTCGTGTCGATTGTTGTGTGCAGCACAAAAGGACAAATTTTGTTTCGTTATGCCTGTGTCAGGGATGTCGGAATTTTTTTTTTTTGTTTAGAAATCGCAAAAATGATGGGCAAACACAAGAGTTGTGCTTTCATTTAAACAAAAACTTGAAATTATTCAAAAGTTTGAAAACGGTGCATCCATTAAATCTCTAAAGAACCGTTATACCATTAGTGACCAAACCATACGCGAAATTGTAAAAAATAAAGGGGAGTATCGTATTGGACAGCGAGTAGTGCGTGTTAAGTTCTTTATCTGTTGCCATACTTTTTACATAGGTTGCTGAACATTTTTCGATTCAGCAAGTCCCCGATTTACGTAGATTTGGACTTGCATTACATTTTTATAATTTTTTTATATGACTGAAGATTTCAAGTGAAGGGGACATACATTTCACCATAATGTAACAACTCGAAGAATTCCAGCTATCGGTATTATCGCAATTGCAATAAGATCAAGTTTACTACCTGTTTATAATTAGATGCACTAACAGAAAAGTCCAGTAACTCAGAAATGTGCTTTAGTAAAATGTGAACTCGCGTGGGGTGATAATAGTGAATTTTCGCCTAACTGTGAAGTTCTTTTCAGAATATTTCGTTTTGACCGTTATCATTGTGCCCACTAAGAGAATAAGTGACAGTGGCACTAGTAAATCTAGGTATAAGGTATAAGGTATGTTCGTGTCAGACGGCGCCTGGGATTTCTCCCATCTCCGCGTATGTTCGCTGTATCGAGGACAGTACACTGTCAAGCCAGAGACTTGAAAGTGTGTGGACCATGTCTGTGCAGTATGATCTGTTGTGCCCATTGTTTGTCCGGCTTATTGGCTGCCAGGCCCCTAGTGGGGCCCGACGTTGCCCATACCCTGCCACGTGGAGGCTAGCCGGGTGTATCCAGTATCACAACAATTTGCTCTGGCAGGTCCTGCCACCTAGTTTCCTGGGATTTCAGTGGCTAGGGCCTATTAAAAAAAAAATATATAAATAAATAAATAAAATAAATAAAAAAATAAATAAAAAATAATAATAATAAAAGTAAAAAAAAATAAAATAGTAGTTAAAAAAAAAAAAAAAAATATATATATATATGCGTTTGACGTTAATTCTTAAGGAGATTGCTGTTAGGAAATCGCTGGTTGGGGTTGAACGCTAGAAAGATGTGTTAAAAGGCCTAATAGGTTGGGCAGAATTTTGTTGGTATTAAATTTAGACGTGTGGGCTATACGCTAGATGAAAGATAAAAGTGGGAGGGGAGGCTGAAGACTGGGGGGTAGAAGTAAGGGGACGATAGAGGAGATGACCCCTGCTAGACAGTATGGCATGCCCATGCCACACCAGAGGGGAGTTTGGATGGCGGGTGGGGGAGACGAAGAAGAGTTATCTCCTCCTGCCATGGATAAGGTATACAGTTAGAGTGGGGGAAGAGACTGAAGACTGGGGGGAAAGGCAGAAGCATGGGGACGATAGAGAAGGCGACCTCAGGTGGTCAGTGAGGCAGGCGCATGTCTCACCAGGTGAAGAGATGGGTTGGCAGGGGAGGGAGGAAACAGAGCATGTCTCCTCTCCCTCCTGCCGGGGATAGGGAATTTAAGATGAATAGGGTAAGGGTACCCCATTCAGCTCGCCATATAGCATTTGGCAGCGGAGCTGCTAGTGGTTCTAGTCCGTTTCCAGGAGCGATCAGACCGAAGCATGATCGTTCATGGGGTGGTTCCCGTCCGTTCTGCAGTCTTTACCGTCAAAAGGTCCGGGTTTGCTTGTCGGCGTTTGTGGAGTTTTCTTGTGACATTTCTCATCCATGTGGTGTTTGCGTCAATGTTGTTTATAGAGTCATTTCTCATTTATTCAACTTTAGTTCCACTTCAGGGTTTAGTGCCCTGATGATCGGAGGCCATTGGGTTCAGGCGTCTTCCGCGGGATGATTTCCTTCGAGGTTTTTACTTTTCTTATTGTGTCAGTGGTTGATTGCGGTTCGCTGCGATAAGAGCTCTCCATCTTGTGAACAGGGCCAGTGCATAGCTGGAGAAAGCCTGATATTCTTCCCTGGTGTCCAAGATCTGGTGCTCCTGTCCGTATGGTAGATACTGTATTTTGGTGATGAATGTACTGCGGAGGTCGTCATACAGCTGGCAATCATGCATGAGGTGCTGCCAGCTCTCCAGCCCCCCACAGGTGCAGGTGGGATCTTCTTGTATTCCGAGTAGGGATAGCTTTGCATTCAGAGCTCCATGTCCTGTCAGTAGGTATGTGACTTGTAGGCCCGGGGGAAACCAGGGTGGGAAGTTCGGAAAAACTCGGCCAATGTTGGGCAGAAACTTTCTGGTGATTTCGCCTTTTTGCGAGGTGGCCCATCTATCCTGCCACACCTGCAGCAGGTGAGCATGCAGCTTTTTCTTTTCCATAGTCTTGCTATTGATGATGTCAGTGGTGAATCCTAAACATGTCTGTGGGATACCCTTGTCCAGGTGGTGCGTGAGGCCCCGTGGAATGATCTCTAAGTCCAGTGGAAGGACACCAGCAAGGACTTGCAGGTCATGCGTGCTCACTGTGCTGCAAGCCCGAGTAATGGTCAGAAGGATTGATCGGTGAATCGAGTCAATGATTCGTTTATTGACAGCAGTTGTGGCTTTTTGATACCATGCGCCAGATGCATACGTGACAATTGGGGTGAAGATGGTTTTATAGAAAAGACGTAGCACCCGTCTGTCTAGGCCCCACTCTCTGCGAGTGACTCTGGCAACCAATGCAGTGTATCGTCTGACTTTTGTACGCAAATATTTCAGGTGGTCCTGAAATGATAGATTCGGATCTAGAATCATGCCTAAGTACTTTAGCTGCTTTGAGAATTTAATTGTTTTCTGGTCGATCTTGATTTGTGGAGGCCGCCTGAGGTTGAGGCACCCCTTGAGCAGGATGGAGTTTCTTTGCAGGGGATATTCTAAGTTGATTTTTCTTTGCCCATTCCTGAAGGGTGGACAGAGCCCGGTTTGCCAGTGTCTCCAGTTGTGTCCTTGAGTCCGCTGTCACTGTCAGTAAGAGGTCATCAGCAAAGGCCTGTGATTTTACCTCGTCAAGGTCTATAGCTAGGAAGGAGTCCATTACTATGTTCCACAGTAGTGGTCCAAGGACCGAACCCTGTGGACAGCCGCAAAATGTATTCTTGGAGAGGGTTCCATAGGGAGCAACAATCCTGATGGATCTGTTTGTGAGGTAGCTCTTGATAACCCTGTAGAGGTTGCCTGGGATCCCAGCAACCCGAAGCCTTGCCAAGATGCTTGGCCACCAAAGTGCATTGAAGGCCCCAGAAAAGTCCACGGCAATCACGAGGAAATACTTCTTGGTGCATCTTGTTACTTGTTCTTGTAGGTGTATTAAGGCATCCACAGCTGAGCGACCCCGCCTGAAGCCAAACTGGTTGGGTGAGGCCAGGCCAGCCCTGTCATAATATTGCTCTATTCGTCTATAGAGAAGGCGTTCAAGTAGTTTACTTGTGACTGTGAGAAGTGCGATCGGTCTGTACGATTCTGGGAGGTGTGGTGGTTTGGTCGGATTTTTCAGGATTAGTTTGACGTTTGCTTTCTTCCACGAAGTCGGGAAGGTGCCACAGTGAAGACAGAGGTTGAAGAGGTTGAGCAACAGGTTCGGGGAACACTCTACTGTCTTTTTGATGATTTCGGGCTCCAAGAGGTCTGGTCCAGGGCATTTATTTCCCCTAATGAGGGTGGCAGCACTCTTGAGCTCCTCCACGGTGAAGTGAGGTTCTGTCGTTGCTGTTTGATAGCTCTCATTTTCTAAGCAGAGTTGGATCTGCTCTGTTGTCTCTGGTTGTAAAGCCGGGTGGAAGACTGTGTCCAGGATATTGGAAATGGTCTGCTCCCAGGTTGTGGACATGCCTCCTTGGGTCAATGTGGTGGCGGCAATAACTTCTCCTCGGGGAAGTTTATTCATGGTCAGTTTGTAGACGATTCCACAGGGGTTCTCGTTTCCCATAGTGGAGACCATGCGCTCCCAAGATTGCTGTTTACAGCTTCTGATTTGGGCTGTGTAAGCGTTCCTTGCTTCTTTGTAGCGTTGTCGGAGTACTTCAACCTCTGCCGTCGGCCAGGAGCGCCTGGCCCGCTGAAAGGCCTTTCTTCTGGTTCCAACAGAAAAATCCAACAGCCCCAGGGGTTGGATTTTTCTTTTTAATAGCAATGTCGCTTGTGTGCGTTATGATCTCTGTTACCTTGCTTTGGAGGTGATCTGGGTCTTCGAGTCTCTCAAGCTCGCTCTGTCTCTGTTGTATGCTGGTTTTTAAGGTACTTTGGAAGAGTTCCCAGTTTGCTTTGGATATGGAGTATCTGTGAGTGGTTTGTCTAGCTGCCGGTACCCTAGTCAGTGATCTGTTGAGTTGGAATGTAATGGCTCGATGATCAGATGTTGTCCAGGCCTCTTGGACGGACCAGTCAGTAGTATTATTAGCAATGTTCCTGGAAGCCAAGGAGACATCTATGGTGGCCTCCCACAGTGTATTACTAAATGTGGGCAGATTGTTTGGTTGGTTTAACACTGTCAACGTTGAATTTGCAAGGAACTCTTCCAATATAGTTCCGTTTCTGGTGCCATGTCTGTCTGGCGTGTGACTATGCCACATTGGTGACCGGCAGTTCACGTCTGCACCTATTATAATTTTTGCGTTGGGAAGGGTGTCAGCAGCCAGTTGGAGGTATCTTGTGGCGAAAGTTATGTCTTCGCCCGGTCGACAGTAGAGGGCAATAACATAAAATGCCCCCAGAGCTGTGGTGAGGTGGGCACATGCAGCCCAGGCTGTGCAAAGCTGTGTGATTTTGGTCACCGTAATATCCGGATTTCTGACCGCGACTGCGGCCCAGGGGGTGTCGTCCTCGAATTGTACTATCTTGTAGGTCAAGGGGTATCCCCTGACTATCTTCATGTTTGAGTATGGCTCTTGTATTATCATGACGTCTACATTCTCCTCTTCAGCCTTGATACGGATCTGATCCGCTACTGCTCTGGCCCTCTGTGCGTTGATCTGCAGAAATTTTACCTCTGTAGTATTGTATCCTCTAAGGCGCGTCCCCATAATCCAGCCTGGATTGGAACAAGCTCTTAATCTTCAGGTAGGTGGGACACTTGTTATCCCTGATTGAGTGGGTGCAGTCCAGCTTCAGACTCTTGCAGTTGGTGCAGATTGGGTCAGTACTCTTGTTTGGGCAATCCTTGTAAGTGTGGCCTTTTGCCGAGCAGTGGCCGCATGTGGGGTCAGTCTGAGTGCAGGTGTGCATTGTATGCCCATATTTACAGCACCTGAAGCATTTGGGTACAGCCACATGTTCACGGAAGCGGTGGCTGCCCCAATTTACATATACTCTGTTCTGAGTGTTTAATACTTTCCATGCTGCAGGCATAAGTTCAATTATCCAGTTTCGTTGAGTGCCATTCTTGGACTTGGTTGAATATTTTGGTGTCAGCAGTTCGTCTCTTCTGTGTTCTGGGAGAGCGGACATCAGGTTTCTTTGATAAATTTCCTCTGTTAGTTGGTCCGGGGTCAGGTCTTTATCCAGGTCATAAATAACTATTGAGGGCCCTTTTCTTTTAGGGGTAGTCGCTGTGAGCCCCAGCTCAGTGATTTTGGTATTAGTGATAATTTTTTGTGCTTCTTCCCTTGTTTCTGTCTCTATCAGTACTCCGACATTTCTAGTTTTCCTGACCGACTTTATTCTGGTTGCCTTGAATTCTTCTTTTAGGCTGGTCATGATTTGCATCTTTAATTGTTCGCTTGTTTGATTTTCCTCAATGGTTGTTGGTCGGAGTACCACCAGGTGTGGTTGTTTTGGCAAGGTCTTTTTTGTTGTAGCAGGTACACTGCTTTTTATTGCTGATTCACCAGCTGATGTCCTCAGCGCTTGTGCATAAGATGGGGCACGCTGTTGCATTTTGTTTGCCCCACCATCTAGGTATGCCTCCAGTTTCACAGCAGTTGTTTCATATTTTAGGTTTGTCTGGTAGAGAATTGTCTCCAACTTTGTCCAGAGGGAAACAATCTGTCCCCTAACTCCAGTGGTTATCCGGTTGTTAGAGTCTTTCATCAGATCCTCAAGGGCGGTACGCAGGATTTGAGTTTTTTCCAACAATGTGCCCTCTGGCCAGGAGGGGTCCAAGGGTGCAGAGGCCTCTGGTTGTTTTTTCTCCACAGTCAAATCAATTTTTGGGAGGGAATTCTTCTGGGTTTCCTTTAGCTGAGCACTCTGGCTTCGCGTTTCTCTGTCAGGTTTGGACGTGTCCAGCTTCTTCCACTTCTTTTTCGTGGCTGGTACAGTCCTCATCTCATCGGTCGCTTCCTGCATGCTGGTGTTCTTGAATTCCATCGTGCTTCATGGAATGGAAACTAATCCACCACTTTAAAATTATGCAGTGCCCCCAAGAATTGGATAATGGTGCCAAGATAATTTTTTGCAGCAGGATGAAATGTGAGGGATGAAAATATGCGGGATGAAGGGCTTGCTGAGTTGCTTTGCTGCTGGGATGCAATGTTTAGTTCAGAGTCTCGGAGTTTTACGAGTGGGGGGGGGAAGTCTTAACCCCTAGATAGAAGAATACTGGATGATGAGCTTGGTTTATTGTTCGTCCTAGGGAGCCATCGGGAGCACGGCACTGCGCATATTATTATATACATATATCAATGTCTTAAATGTAATGAAATTAATAACTTCTATTTGTTAAATTTTTAAATGAAATAAATTTAATACCAATAAATATTCTGGATATAGATCTTTAGGTACGTAGCTGCCAACTCACTCTAACGGTCATTCAAAACAGGGCTTGACCAATCAGGCTTGACCGCGTGGTGTAAACTGCAGAACATCTAATTAGAAATTTGCCTGGCGTGACGCAAAGCTGGACAGCAGAAATGTTTTTTCAAATAGAAAATGCAGAACTTGTTTTCTTACTAAACAAAAGGTTTAACAGAATTTAATAATTTTAACAGAATATTTATATGTATATTGTTTATAATACGCTATTGTGTAGGCGTGTTTGGTAGTCACACAAAACTTAAGCCTGTTTGTCACTGCAGCAAAACAAAGCTTTCTCCAATTGTGAACGGGACCTCCTGCTGTAGAGTATCGCCGCAGGCAGGGAGGTGACACGAAACGGAGAGAGAGCGAAGGGAAAATGTTATTGGTCAGCGAAGCTAGTGTCCACTAACTGCAAATTATGCTATACAAGAATTACTACAAGCTAGCGTCCATCTTGAAGAAGTGCATTGTCTGTCCCAAGCCAAAAGGAGAAATATACAAAATATTTAACTTTTGCTGGAGCAGCGCAGCTGAAACTTCATACACGAGTAGACGGGCGTTCATCGATGGTTACTGGATCACTTCTATGGTCGAGCATTTAATATAATTCATTTAAATTACTTTTGAATAAGAGAGCTAAACACACACTGTGTACTAATAGGCGCCACCTGGCGTCTCCCGAATCACTAGTAAATCTATCGAGAAAAGGAAAGCGATTGAGTTGGATCAGAAAATTAAAATAATAAGGATGTATGAAAATGACCAAACATTAACAAGTATAGCGCGGAATTCAGATTTGTGAGTGGCAACAGTGAGCACAATAAAGAAGAAAGACAGAATACGAGAAGCAGTCGGCACCAATGAAGGTCAATTATAATATTAACCAAGGCTACGAAATACATACCAATTTTTACAGTACAATAACATGCATTTTTTCTTCCTTTTATGTTTTCTTTTCTTATGTGCCACTCCAGCTACTTCACCGCTGTCCCCTGATAAAGTTTTTAATTGAACTTATTAAAAATATATAACTATTTTTCTTCATTCTTCTGAGGATATTATGTGGGTTTTGTACTTTTGGCATATCAGGGATATAGCAGCAATATTTTTATTAGTCATTCCCGAGTTATGCAAATCTCGCCTTACGTAAGAAGTTCTGTAACGTATCTCTTACGTATGTCAGGAACTTGCTGTATTTTAGATTAACCGGGAATATTTTTTTACCCTCCATCCCGAAAATCGAGAGTCTACTGTATATACTGGTGGTACCCAGCATAACATACGCCATCTATCTGATTATGGCATAAATAGTTTAATCTAGATCCTTCAGTCTTCACCATTCTTGTTTAGCGGTAATATAATTCTACAGGTGGTTCCCCCATCTTCTCCAACAAATATTGCAGCAATCTCCGTTTTGGATGTAGGTGCATTATATCATCTCTTATCTAAGTCTGGGTCTTCTATAAATGCCGTGTTCTCCCCGGAATATTTGCCAGCAGTGTGGCATTATGAAGTACCCAGGTGGGGAAGTGTAATACTTCGCAGTATTATAAAATTTTCTGTTATTTATAAACATGGGCGGCTCATTGGTAGGCACTGCGGAACTGCAGCACCCCCAGCTTTGTAAATCTAAATATACATTCAACGGAGTTATGCAAAATTTTGTGAAGAACAATGCAATGTAATGAATATTTTTATTAACAGGTCCCACATATAGTATAGTCATCCTCTATTTCCAATAATGATTTCAATAATAAACGATTAAAAACATGAAATTGTTTTCAACTTTGAAGTTTAACCGTAGGTGGAACTGTGCACTATGCAGTTCCACATTTTGGCCCCAGTGGTTGAGTCAATGCTTAGTTGGCAGGTTTTCAATACGCATTTGTTAGAGGTGATAAAACGAGTCAAAGGAACTGCGGAGCGAGCAGTGCCAATTTGAACAGTGCACTAAACTTGAATAAAAAAGTTATTCATATATTTTCAACAAATAAAAACCGAAGAATGGATTTTATTTTTAAATAAAATTTTGAGATTATCCAAGTCTGTTAATGGTAAGTGTCCAATTAATGTTTTGTAGTATTTTTAACTTGCTTATTATTATTATTATTATTATTACCATCTATTTCTACATGTCTTATAACCAGGGCAATTTAATGTAACTTTAAGAAGCAGCACCCCCATACATCAGAGTCACGAGCCGCCACTGTTTATAAATGTGACTTAAGCAACCTAGAGCAAAAATTAATTGCATAATTTAACATTATATGCTCCTGTTGCATTGATTTCGATCGCATAGTATGTTGGAATTAATATTGATAGAGATCAGTGAGCAGTACCATACTGTACCTCGATAATCCGGAATTCGATAGCATTAGCTTTGTATAGTATAGTGCATAATATAATATTGTCATTTAATCAGTAAATCTATTAATCTTGTTAAACTTCATTCTCAATTAAATTGTACTTTTAACTATATATATATAACGACTTAGAGTACAAACGTAACAAATAATTAATACATAACTTGATACGGAAGTTATGTAAAGGGAACTCGTAGATAACACTCAATACTGAAAAATAAATATAGCGTTATAACTGTGTTAGGATACAAGTTTAAGGTTTTAATTTTGTTCTGAAATTGTAATTTTATTCACATTAAATCGAAATCATGACTCAGACCAGAGCAGCAAAGCAAAAGGCTCAAGCTAATGGAAGTGCTGTGGCTCAGGAGAACTGATGGGGGCAGTTGCCCTGAATCACAGCCTTTTAAGATGCACTGTTTGCTTGATGTTTGAGGAGCAATCAGGTACAGGACATGACACTGCCATGGGGGATGTCTTTGTGTGTGCACGATGCAAGGAAATTAGGCGACAACTCAGCGTTGTTATGGGCCTATATGAGACCTTGAAGGACAGGGTGGATGCCCTCGAAGGAAATAAATTGAGGGGCCCATCAAGCTCTCAGCTGCCCACATCAACGCCAGAGCTTGCACTTGGTCATCTTGCAACACAGAGGCATCCCCCAAGGCAGAATGTGCTGGTCCCACAGGAACTAGTAGTTGTTGGTGACTCTATTGTCAGGGAAACGAGGAACATGCTTTGTAAAAAGGAGGTGGAACAGGACCAGGGTATGTCTGCCAGGGGCAAAGGTTGATGACGTTGTAGAGCGGATATCATCTTTTAAGGGCACAAAAGGTGATATAGTTGTACACATTGGCACTAATGATATTAAGAGTAGGAGACCAGCGATATTACTTAACAAGTACAGGTCACTGTTGAAAAAAAGCCGTGAAGTAGGGTTGAATTTGAAAGTGTCTGCAATTCTACCCAGACACGATAGGAGGGAGTATATGATGAGAGCCTTGTCGATCAGTTCGGCCCTGGAAAGATTGTGCAAGGCTCAAGGGGTAGAATTTTTTTCAGAATGGCCTGTACTTGTTAACAGGAGAAACTGCTTCTACAGGGATGTGATACACTTAAATAGAAAGGGTGCAAGAATATTTGCTGATGCTATCGAGGCAGTGTTAGGTGGGTCGGGAAACTGCTAGCTTGGGGGGAGACAAAGACTAATAGATTAACAGTAGCTGCTGGCAGAGGTGAAAGTGATTCTTGCACTGCTTCTATTGGAATGAGAAGCAGTCTGAAAAACAAGTTGCAGGATATTTCAGAGACTGCTGGGAGTCATTGCAGAACAAGTAAATACAAGGGCTGTTTTAGGGTAGCTAAGAATAGAAACAGGTGCATGTATACTTGCGTGTACACCAGTGCTAGGAGTTTAGTAAATAAATTTGATGAATTTGAGGTATTGCTCAAAACATCAAAGGCAGATATTGTTGGGATATCAGAGACGTGGTGTCACACAGATATAAGGAATGCAGAACTGGAATTTGGGGAGTACAACGTCTACAGAAAGGATAGACAGGATAGGAAGGGAGGAGGGGTTATGCTATTAGTTAAGAAACACATAAAATCCAAGGAAGTGAAGCCAGTTGACATCGATGGACAGGGCAATGTTGAGTCAGTTTGATGTGACATAAGCATAGGTAAATCAAAATTGAGAGTAGTAGTGTGCTATAGGCCTAATGACTCTGATGAGTATAATAAGATACTGTACGGGGAAATAGAGTGGGCCAGTAAATCAGAGAGTCTTATAATGGGGGATTTTAATTTCCCAGATATTGACTGGAATTTGTGGGTTGGTCACTCACACACTAGCAAGGCTTTTGTGGATTTATTGGATGATTGTTTTCTACACCAGCATGTTCGGGAGGCAACTAGAGGGAGTAATCCTCTTGATCTGATTATCAGTAGTGATTCTTCATGCATTAAGAATCTGCAGATAAAGGAACCACTAGGTGGCAGTGATCACAGTGTGCTGAAGTGGGATTTACTCAAAGAGGTAACTACCATCAGAGGTAAAGGGAAGGGTTTTTGCTTTCGTAAAGGCGACTATGATGGTCTGAGACAGTATTTAAATTCTATATAGTGGGACCAACTGTTGATGTTACCAACAGCAAATTCAAAATGGGAAGCATTCAAAGAATTTATCTTGGAAGCTACTAGGCTTTACATTACCAACTAAGAAATATTGTTCAAGGTTCAGGCCTAAATGGTTGTCAGATGAACTAATGAGACATATGGCAGAGAAGAAAAATGCATGGGACACATACAAATTAATGGGTGACATGGAAGCCTATGATAGATATAAGTTGGTCTGTAACCAAGTCACAAAGGAGATTAGGCAGGCAAAGCCAGATTATGAGATCCTTGGCAAAGGATGCAAAGAAAAACAGAAAAGAGTTCTTTACCTATTTAAACTCAAAAAGGAAAGGGATGTATCAGATTGGTACACTGGATGTTGATGGTTCAACAGTTCAGGATCCTGCTCAGGTGGCTAACAATCTAAACGAGTATTTTGCATCTACATTCAGACATCAGGAGTTATTCAGGAAGGGGAATGTCGTAGGTGAAGTAAACATTGGCAGTGAGCTAGATGATTTTCTAATAACTGAGAGGAAAGTGGAGGAGAAATTGTTGAGGATAAACATAAAAAAAAGGCACCCGGGGTGGATGGGATCTATCCAGTTATATTAAAGGAGGCAGCAAAGGAAGTAAGCAAACCCCTAGCCATAATTATGAGAGCTTCTTTGGACTCAGGGGAGGTACCCATAGACTGGAGATGTGCAGATGTAACCCCAATTCACAAAGGAGGATCAAAGGCTGACACAAGTAATTATAGACCTGTTAGTTTAACTTTGGTTCCAGGAAAATTAATGGAGGCACTGGTTAAAGAAGCACTGCAGGATCATCTAGACAAGAATTCAGTTATAGCTCAGACACAGCATGGTTTTGTTAAGGGCAGGTCTTGTCTGACCAATTTGATTAGATACTATGATGTAGTCACAAAAGAACTGGATGCAGGGAATAACTTTGATATTATATATTTGGATCTTAGAAAGGCTTTTGATACTGTTGTGCATGGAAGACTGCTGCACAAATTGGAGCAGTGTGGCATTGGAGGCAAATTGCTGCTATGGATAAAGGGATGGTTGAGTGGCAGAAGACAGAGAGTGGTAATCAGTGGACACTGCTCAACGTGGACTAATGTTATTAGTGGAGTTCCTCAGGGGTCAGTGTTGGGTCCATTGTTGTTTTCTGTATTTAAAAATGATATTGATGATGGTATATCAAGCTTAATGTCCAAGTTTGCAGACGATACAAAGGTTGGCAGGGTTGTTAAGGACACTACTGATGCTATGCTGCTGCAACAGGATCTGGAAAGGTTGAGCAGATGGGCTGAGAGGTGGCAAATGAAGTTTAACATTGACAAATGTAAAGTACTACATATGGGAAACAGTAACCCCAGATCAATGCATCAACTCTGTGGTACTACGCTGACAGTGGTAAGGAATGAAAAGGACCTGGGGGTAATTGTGCAGGCAGATATGAAGTTCTCTGAGCAGTGCAGATGAGCGGCAAGTGTAGCTCTTGGTGTCTTGTCAATGATATACAGGAATTTTTCTAGCAGGGATAGGGATGTGATTATTCCCTTGTATAAGGCATTGGTCAGGCCACACCTTGAGTACTGTATACAGGTCTGGAGGCCTCATTTCAAGAAGGATGTAGGGCTGCTGGAATGAGTACAGAGAAGGGCAACAAGATTAGTGAATGGAACAAAGGGTTGCTCTTACGAAGAAAGGCTTAAGTTTTGCAAATTACAGAGTCTGGACACTAGGCATCGGCGAGGTGATCTGATAGAGGTATATAAGGCTTTGAATGGCTTGAGCATGCTCAATGCCAATGGGATTCTTCCTCTTGCTCAGAATAATCACCTGAGAGGGCATAAATTCAAATTGAGGAAGGACGGATGTCGGATAGATGTGCGGAAATTTGCCTTTAGCGAGCGGGCAGTTGGTTTGTGGAATAGACTTCCATCACTTGTTGTTGAAGTTGATAGCCTAAACAAATTTAAGGCTCAGCTGGACAGGTATTTCGAACGAACAGAGGGGTGAAATGGGAGCAGTGGTTGTGTTTTTTTTTTTTTTTTTGGGTTGATGCTGAATAAGCTTGCTTTCTTGCATCATATGCCTCTACTAATGCTAATGGCTTAAATTTTAGCTGGGCAGTCAGTTAAATTCGCTGGGCGGTGCGCCCATTCGATAGGTCCTGGGGAGAACACTGAAATGCCAGCCATGCACACATTCGTTGTTGGATTGGCCTGGGTTATTTGATGCATTTGTGTATATGACTCAGCAGATGGGTTAACTTGTTGCAGCATCTCTTCCAATTGTTGCATTACTTCGGCCATGTACACCCTTGGTTTGATTGTTTTTCAAGTGTTTTGTTGTTGCTTCAGCAGAATCGAAAATATAAAGTTGTCTCCATATCCTGGCTTTTTTGCCTCGTTTGTGTATAGCGGTGAGACCAAATAGTAAATCTGGACATGTATTCTAAAACAGTATGGACCATTTCCAGGCAGTGATTTAATCTGTGCTCCCATTGATGCGCACACTATTGCTGAGTTGTTCGTTATTTGGTTTTTAGGAGCATTAGCAACTAAGGCCATATTGCTCCGGGATATGCGGTGGTCATTCCCTGACCTTTCCGCATCCTCCGTATTTGGTGGTGATGGGCTCGAATCCCGGTCTAATCAAGAAGCGTGTGCTATGCACTGCTGCTCCTTCCCACCTGGCTACGGAGGTGCCATTGTTGAGTTGTACTCTCGTATTCTCTGTAGTTATTTGCTTCACATGTATCCCCTGTAAGCAGCTCTTGTAATAGAGTAGGTGTCTCAGACAGTGGGTCAAGTGAAACCTTTCCATCATGACAGCATTTAGTGTATTTATTCAGTGTGTTGAACTCATGTCCCCAATATCTTGCATTGCAATACGCACAGTTGTAACACGTATTTCCTATGTCATGGTCTTCCACATTAATTACAGCTTGTTGATTATTCGCATCTGGTACTTCTATTTGATTAGTCTTACGGTGTTTCGCCCGTCTTCTCATTTCCAATCTTGCTTATCTTTCTTCAGTGTTTTCTGTCTGTCTTTGTAGTTGTAGAGTCTTGTTTCGGTCTCTTAGTCTATTAGAACTCTCCTCTAATGTTTCATTAGCATTTCTACATTTTCTCTGTGTAATAACTTACACACTGAACAGTGTGTAAGTTATTACACACTGTTCAGCCATTTTTACACTTCTTAAAACTTAGAACTTTTTTTTTTTTAAATTGGAGACAGATAAAATACACTTAAAATAATCAGGCATAGGTTGCCTTTCTTCAGTCGAAAAATGTTAGTACAAAAATTAATCAAGAATGCCCAGTATGGTAGTCATGCGAGGTGAACCATGTGAATGGGTGCTGGCAACAATTAGCAGTTGGAAAATTTGGTCAGCATACCTAATCGTTTTATAGATACTATTATTCACTTCCATTCTCAAAATCTATTTCAAATTTGCTGCACTGCACAGCACAAGAAATTTGAAACATCATGCTTTCCAAAGAGAAGTATCTATCTGAAACAGATATTCTATTTCATGTTGTAAATATCAGCTTTTGTTTTCTCCCACGTTTATTTAGGAAAAAGCAATAACAAATCTGTAACAAATAACATGTACAAGGCTACAGATGCTTAACAGTTTGTTTACAGGTCAAGAATACTTTGACTCGTATCACTGCCCACATTAGTTTTAACACAAATAGTTACAAAGAGGGTCATACAGCACCTGGCACATGCTTGCATATAATTTTTTTGCAATTTAATTGCAAATCTGTAAAAAAATTCAAGAACTATTGCAGTAAAAGTTTAATTATAAATTTAAATCATTAATTAAAGAGTAATGGGAATCATTATTTTGAAGCAGCACCTGTCAGGTGCTGCTCAAAAATAGGTGGTAATCAAGTGGGATGGCACATACTATCCCACTTTAATTATCACCTTGCAGTTGCTAGTGATCTTTCATTTTATTATGTAAATATTTTATTTAAATTATGGTGGACTGAGCCAGTAGCTCTATATGTATCCAGTTTAGCTTCTTTTTTAATTTAAATTTTTCTCTTTTTACTTGAATAATCTGAAAATTTTTATTTATATCAAACCTAATGACCAATTTATTAGAGTTTTTGGCTGCATGAAGATATTTCATATGCTGTTAGTGGTTTTTAATAAGTAAATAATAATAATAATCTTATGATATTGATAGAAAGGATAAAGAGTAGTTGTGACCCTTCTTCACTACATTGCTCACTAAGTTTGTGCACCTCCCATGATAAAAATGGTGCATTTTTGCTGATCCATATCAGTCATTTATATCTCGGATTTATCCATTAAGATAATTCACAAAGGAATATGCTTAATTAATAATCTCTGTAGTAGAACATAACGTCAGCCTGAAATACAGTTGTTTGGAATTTAATGAATAACTTTTGCATGTATTAAATTAAGTTCCCTAAACCGATAGAATTTAGTACTTTTTTTGTTTTAGAATGGCTTACACATTCAGAATGATAATTTTAAATTATAACTGTTTTTATGTCTACATCTAGAAGTTTTACAACATATGTTGGCTAATACAGAAGATTTCAGCTCACTAGCCTGGATGATAGCAATTTCTATGGTTATGGGAACTGTTCTTATTTTGTCTTGCTTAAGTTGCATACTTATCTATAAAGAAGGCAGGAATGGTAAGAAATCAATCATATAATCAAATATAAAACTGTTAAAAATATATATATAGTATAATTTCTTAGTAACATAATTTAGGAGCTAGTAATAAACAGAATGAACATAGTAGACACCATGTGCATGTAAATAAAATTTAATGAATTAACATTTCAAGAATTGAAATCCAAATTCTCACTGTTGCAGTTGAAGAATGGAAACAAATTTCATCTGATATGAGTAAAATTAAATTAAAATATATACAGATTTTGAACAATATTTTTGTAAATAATATACAATTACATACACAAGAGATAAAGAAAAATCGTCAAACGTTTAATGTAAAATTAAATTATATACAGATTTTGCACAATATTTTTGTAAATAATATACATACAATTGTGCTATGCATATTATGACTTTATCTTAAGAAAAATATATACAGTAATCACTTATTTTCTTCTGCACCTTCTTCCGGCTGATAATTTTGTTTTCAACATTTGTTTGAAGTGAAGAAACCATCGAAAGTCCTTCAGTATCTTCTTCAGCGGCGAAAAACATTTGTAAACGATTGATTTGTATGAGCACTTCTTCCATTTTCATCGGTGGTTCGTCGGTAATATGTTCTTCGACAGAATGACCCCTTTCCATTTCTTCATCCTCATGAGGAACTTCTTGAACAATATCGATGATAACGTTGTTGATATCTAGAGCACCATCTTCTGTAGTGAGGTTCGAGTCTATATCTTTCTAGCCGGGGTCACTTGTAGCTGAAGTATTGTACATTATCAATAGATGTTGAAGTTATTGTTCTTCTTGTTGCTCCATATTTCTGTTCACAACTTCAATTTTTGCGTTTGAGAAGCCAGACTTCACAAAACAGTTCACAACAGTTTTTTCTAATTGCGTTTACTGAAGAAGAAATCCATTGAATCGCATCTAGGATGCTGATTTTCTTTGCAAGGTCACTCGCACATGTTACATCATTCATGTTTGCAATGAGATGTCTTAAAACACGTTTTCTGTAGTGAAGTTTAAAATTTTTTATTATCCCTTGATCCAAGGGCTGACACTCTGCAGTTGTGTTTGGTGGAAGAAAAACGATTTGAATGTTGGACAATTCAATGTGCGGGTGAGATGCAGCATTATCCATGAAAATAATTTTTCTGTTTTGACGAATCATGTTTTGGTTAAAGTGACTTATCCATTCACTCGTGATATCTCGTGTCATCGAAGCTTTTTTATTAGACTTCCAGTCAACATTCAAAAGATTCAACTTTATGCCCTTGAAACAACAAGGATTTGTGGTTTTCCTATAGCAAGAGGTTGTTCACAGTCTCCCAGCATATTTGTACACAATAGTACAGTCAAGTGTTCCTTAGAAATTTTTCCACCCTGGCACTTTTCATTTTTTAGACTCATTGTTTTTTCAGGAAGAGCTTTAAAAAACAACCCTGTTTTGTCACAGTTGTAAATATCCTTAGCTTCAAAATCACAACATAAATCTTCCAATTTGACGGTCCACTCTGTTACAACCCCAGTATCAACAGATCCACCTTCACCACTTACTGTTTTCCAAGAAATTTTATACCGAGTTTTGAACTTGTCTAGCCATCCCACAGAAGCTTTGAACTCATTTACTCCCATAGATTTTGGAACCTCCAAAGCCTTTTCCCTAATAATAGGCCCATTAATGGGAATTTTTCATTGAGGGGAGGGGAGGCTGAAATGTGAGATTTTCAGCCTCCCCTCCTCTTACCAACAAAGAAACCTTTATTAGTTTTGGGCCTTACTTGAAAAGGAAGGCATTTCATTGGTCCCTGGTAAGGTTTTAAGACCAATTATCATTCTGCAAAAAAAAATTATACAAATGAAAGTATGCTTCCAGCATCACTAATAGGAAAAGTCTGACGGACATTAAATTTTCACTGCATATTTTAGAACAACCACTGATACTTTTTCAAAATTTCAGCCTTTCTGCTGACATACGTTAATTTACATATATTTGAATAATGTTTGAAATAGTTGAAAACGGAATATTTAATAATAAAAATTTTAAAAAATAAAACAGGGAGGGAAGAGAAAAGGACTTGGCATTCAAAATTTAATTGACTATTTATTATTATTTTTCATTTAGATTTTCTAAATTATCTTGGAGGGTTTCTGCTACAGTATTTTTAGTCTTGTTACCCTTTTCTCTTCCCTCCCTGTTGGTTTTGTTTTTATGTTAATTTTGACTATTTTCACTCTACTGTTTTGCCATGTGCTGGCTTGATTTTTATTTAATTTTTATTCTAATTTCTTTTCATATATATATATATATATAGGAATAAAATATATACAGTATATAAAAGGAAAAGGAAGAAAGTGACAATGATAAAAGCATTTCACAGACAGGAGCCACTAATAGTCAGAAAGGACCCAATGACCATAATAAATATTTAATAGATATAGAAAAGAGTAAAGGAATGAAAGAAATCACAGTGTATAATAAAAAAAATTTCTCATATAAAATATACGAATAAAAATAGATAAGGATATTGTCATATAAATAATACACAACTCTGATGACAACATCACTTGATTGCTCACTCACTCTCAACTTCCACAATGGATCATTTCTATAATCCTCTCTATTTTTAATACCATATTCTAAAGATTTTATGTCTTGCTAACTAATTCAAATATATCAAAATAATTAAAATCGTGGATTTTATATGTTATCAATTTCGTCAGCAAAAGTGATTCTTTCATGATCTGCTGTACAGGGTGTTCAGAGGCTTATTTTCAGAATTGATTCAGAGCCTGAAAACAATGAAAAAAGTTTATGTAAACATGTGCAGGTATTGCTGAATAAATTTTGAACACAGTTGAAAAGAAGGCCAGTGTGTAGACCTACAGTTCTGCAATGTTATGGAAAATTCATAGAGGACACCTGTTTGTGCAGTCATCCCAGCTAAAGTGATGGCTAAACAAAAGTTAGTGAGGGAACAGTGGAGTTGATTCAAGGAAATTTTACACAAAGCCTAGTAAAATCCATGCAACATGCCAGTTGTAAGCTTAATGTGGCAAGGTCAACAGTATGTAAAGCGTTACGTAGCTGAAACCATACAATCTTAGAGGATGGAATTTTGTTGGTAAATTCCACCACAGTTACAATTTTGTATTGTGATGCCATTTGCCGCAGCATGCACACTTTACAGTTGGCAAGTAAAAACTTGAAAAGTTTTGTATGAACCCTATTCATACAAAACATTAATTTTGTAAAGAAGCTTTATGGACACACTGTACTGAAATTTATTTTTCCCCATTTTGACCACCAAATGTAAATTTTTTTCTACAGTTGAACCAAAGGCTCAGTCTCCCTCTCATGAAAGTTGCTGCCAGCCTCCATGAGCCGCTTCCATAGTGGCTCTATTGACAGCATTGTCATCATCATCAAAGTGATTCCCACAAAAGTCATCCATCATAGAGCTATAACTGTGTGGGAGGAAGGGTGGGCAAGAATAGTCCATCCAAATTCTGTATCAATCTCCCTTGTCAGGATGTTAGCATTAGTAGAGACATAGGATGCAAAGCAAGCAAGCATCAGCTAAAAAAAAACCATTCCCGTTTCACCCATCCATTCACTCCAAAATTTTTGTCTAGTTCAGCCTTGAATTTATTTTAGCTGTCAATTTCCACACCGACAGATGGAAGTTTGTACCAGTAATCAACCACCTGTTGGCTAAAAGTAAATTTCCGCACATCTATTCTACAACTGTCCTTCCACAATTTAAATTTATGCTCCTTCAGGTGTGGAATAAGGGGATGATCACCTCATCCCTGCTAGTAAAATTCCTATAAATCATTGACAAGACCCCATGGACTACTCTTGCAGCCTGTCTGCACTGCTCAGAAAACTTCTCTGACTGCACAATTACCCCCATGTCTTTTTCATTCTGCACTACCCTGAGTGTAGTACTGCACAGTTGGTATGTTACTCTGGAGTTACTGCCATCCGTATGCAGTACTTTGTATTTGCCGATGTTAAACTTCAGTTGCCACCTCTCAGCCCATCCCATCCCCTCAACGTGGGCACCTGTACGTGGTGAGGGGACCTCCCAGTGATGCTGCTGGGTTTCCAGATTAGCATCACTGGGATCTAACGCCCATACCTTGGTTCCAGGGTTACATCTTTGGAATCCGGCGTGTGCAGCCGTGCGCCGCGACCCGTGGAAGCGGAAAGGGGGATCCTGGTGGTTGAGGGGCCCAGCCTTAATACACCACTTTGGCCCCTGCTTCGACAAGACGGGCGGTCCCGGACCGGCTCGACTGGGATCAATCGGCGGGTGGTTCTATACTGCTAGGGTCAACTGCGTTCCAATAAGTCTCCCTCCCTTTGGTCCTGGGACGGGATAAAGACTTATTGGTAACGTGGGTATGGTGTTCTAAGCGAACTCGGCGTCCCATTCGTGTACGCAGTACCTGCTAGTTCACGGGTGGGCGCCCCCTCGTAGGGCTCCGTGGTGGGTGAGGTACTTAGGCATCAGACATTTTTTCTTTACTCTCATGAGTAATTTAAATCCTTCTTCTGGGGCCCCAACAAGGCCCCTACCTAATCGATCGTTAGATGAGAGTGAAAGTAATTCAGCTAAAAGAGCCAGAACTGAGGAGAAAACAACATCTGTGACACCTCTTTTCCTCATTCTCCATTCCACCGGAGAGCAGTCACTTGGGAAAATGTCACCCTTCTTCATCCAGAAAGGATTAGAAGGGATGGCAGGTTCACCCAAATCCGTAAAACGGCTGCGTTCTGGAGATATTCTAATAGAAGCATCAAATGTAAATCAAGCTGAAAAGTTTTTGAAAGCCACATCTATAGGGGGAATACCCATCATCACAACCCCTCACAAAACTTTGAACTCTTCAAGAGGTGTGATATCAGAGTGGGATCTTCTTCACGTTTCTGAAGAAGAGATCTGCTCTGAATTAAAAGAACAAGGAGTAACAGCTGTCAAGCGAATATCCATGCGTAAGGATGGGAATCTTGTCCCTACCCGAGTTCTCATCCTAACATTCAACACCCCAAGGCCTCCAAGTTCCATCAAGGCAGGGTACTTAAACTGCCCAGTGAGGATTTACGTTCCAAACCCACTGAGGTGTTTTAAATGTCAAAAGTACGGCCACTCACAAACAGCTTGTCGTGGTAACCCTGCCTGTGCTCGATGTGGTGCTAAAGATCACGAGAGCAAGGAATGTATAGCTCCTAAGCCTAACTGTATTAACTGCCAAGGAGAGCACCCTGCATACTCTCGAGCATGCCAGCGGTGGAAGGACGAAAAGGAGATACAAAAGTTAAAAACGGAGCTAAACATCTCCTACCCAGAGGCCAGAAAACGCATACAACCAATAAATAGCGGAAAGCCTTCATATGCTCAGAAGGTTTCTGCGAAGTGCACTATCGGTACACAAACAGATATGACTATACCACCAAGAGAGTCATTCACGCCGATTGCACGCTATTTATTGAG
Organism: Mastigoproctus giganteus; assembly: GCF_048544385.1. Lineage (NCBI taxonomy): Eukaryota > Metazoa > Arthropoda > Arachnida > Uropygi > Thelyphonidae > Mastigoproctus > Mastigoproctus giganteus. The sequence continues at coordinate 166,331,371 of NC_143579.1, forward strand.
TTCACAAAAGCCCACCACAAAAACACAATCAGCTGCTACTCCAATATCCGTACCTCCTAGTGCTCCACCACTAACAAAACCAAGTGGTAAAAAAGAGCAACCAAAATTAACAGAATCAATGGATGTAGAGGACAAGGAGGTACCGGACGATTCAGTCTTGCAACTCTTCGTGGAGGAAGAAATGGACACCGGACAGCGTCCATTCTTCCCCAAAAAAGATAAAGCCAAGACTGATAAAAGTAAGCCCTCAGCACCTCGGAAGCCACCTGATGGACCCACCAAGCCAAAATAATGGCTAAATTCCTACAATGGAATTGTCGTGGATTCCGGCGAAATACAGATGACATCAAGGCCCTCCTGCAAAAGCATGAGCCAGTTTGCTTTTGCTTGCAGGAGACATATCTAAAGGCAAATGATGATCCCACCATGCATAACATCACAATCTTTCGTAAGGATAGAATTGGGGATGGTCCTGCTCATGGAGGAGTGGCTATCCTTGTGAGTAATCAGACCCCAGTTCAGCCTTTGCTAATTACAACCAGCATAGAGGCTGTTGCAATTCGCCTTACTGTGGGATTTTTATTAACGGTCTGCTCTATTTATTTGCCACCTGGGACTGACATCTCCCAGGAAGACCTTGATGATCTTCTAACGCAGTTGCCACCCCCTTTCTTACTTCTTGGGGATTTTAATGGACATAACACCCTGTGGGGTAGTGCTAACATCAATGGAAGGGGACGGGTCATAGAGCGTATGCTCAATGACAATGCCCTTTCCCTTCTAAATACTGGAACAAACACCTTCTTCCATATGCCTACCCGTACTTTTTCTGCCATTGATCTCTCTATCTGCTCCCCTTCTCTACTCCCATCACTCACTTGGGAAGTGGAGGAGAATCCATACGGAAGTGATCACTTCCCTGTGATAACCTTGTTACACAGTGGGAGACCATGTCTTCCTTTTAGGTTACCACGGTGGAAGTTTGATCAGGCTGACTGGAATGCCTTCCAACATCAGGCAAATTTTGAACTCAGTACAGTCAGTCAGGAGCCTATCAATGACGCAGTAACGTACATCACAGAAATCATTGTCCAAGCAGCTGCGAATGCTGTTCCAAAAACATCTGCCCGGTTTCCACCATTTCCCAAACCTTGGTGGAATTCACAATGCACAGCAGCAAAAAAGGCTCAAAACAAAGCGTGGGGGATATTCCGTCGATATCCTACCACTTGTAATCTAATAGCCTTCAAGCGTGCACGAGCCAAAGCACGCTACATTCGCCGTCAGAGTCAAAAGGAATCATGGATCCGTTTTACATCATCTATTAACCAGGCTACCAATTCTAAGGTAGTCTGGGATAAAATCCGGAAAATGAAGGGAAAATATACATCCCACCCTTCTTCAATCCTAGATTATAATGGATGCGCTATTGCAGATCCAACTGCAATAGCCAATGCTCTTGGGGAAACATTCTCTAACATCTCCGCAACATCTTCGTATTCCCCAGAGTTCCTGGTCCTGAAACATAAAATCGAAAAGCAGGCACTTAATTTCAAGTCCAAGGGCCTCTATCCCTACAACGGGGCATTCACTATGCAGGAACTGAAGAGAGCCCTCACTCTTTCTAATGCAAGTGCTGTTGGACCAGATGGCATCCATTATGAAATGATTAAACGGCTTTCACCAAAATCTATGGATTATCTGCTCCTTCTTTATAACAGAATCTTTATTGAAGGGCAGTTTCCGGACTCCTGGCGGAAGGCAATCGTCCTTGCTTTTCCTAAGCCAGGAAAGGATCCAAAAGTCACCACCAATTATCGTCCTATAGCTCTGACTAGCTGTCTGTGCAAAATCCTGGAGAGAATGGTTAATTCTCGTTTAATATGGTACTTAGAAACAAATGACCTTCTCTCCAACATCCAGTGCGGCTTCCGAAGGAACCGGTCCACTTTGGACCATCTTATTAGATTGGAAACATCCATCCGGGATGCTTTTCTAAAACGCGAACACTTGGTGTCGGTGTTCTTTGACATGGAGAAAGCGTATGACACAACTTGGAGATTTGGCATCATAAAAGATCTGCATAGCCTTGGTCTTAGGGGACGACTCCCCATTTTTATTGAAAACTTTTTAGCCGATCGATCTTTCCAAGTTCGTGTGGGATCCTCACTCTCTCGTTCCTTTAGCCAAGAGGAGGGAGTACCACAGGGATCAGTTTTAAGTGTCACGCTTTTCGCCATCAAAGTAAATTCCATCACAGAACAACTTCCTCCAACCGTAAACGGTGCCCTCTATGTTGATGACTTTAGCATATTTTGTCAGTCATGCAACATGAGGGTTATTGAAAGACAACTGCAGAAAGCCATTGATCGCCTCAACTCCTGGGCACTTGAAAATGGTTTCAGGTTCTCGCCGGAGAAGACCGTTTGCGTACACTTTTGTCGTAAGCGTAATCTTCATCCTGAACCTGAATTAAGGCTCGGACAAAATGCTATTCCAGTTGCGGCGGATACAAAATTTCTGGGACTCGTATTTGATAAAAAGTTGACCTTTCTTGATCACATTCGTCAACTCCGCACCAAGTGCACAAGAGGGCTAAATATCCTCCGCTCTGTCTCCTCTACATCTTGGGGAGCAGACCGATGTACCCTCCTTCGGCTTTACCGTGCACTTGTGCGATCCAGACTAGATTACGGGTCCCTGGTATACAATTCGGCCAGAGACAGTGTACTTCGTTGGCTGGATCCTGTCCATCATCTGGCACTCCGTACCGCTATTGGAGCATATCGAACATCTCCAGTCCAGAGCTTATACGTCGAAGCAAACGAACCGCCGTTATCGCTTCGTCGTAAGCAGTTGTCTCTAAACTACGTTTTCAAACTGAAATCCCTGCCAGACCATCCTACGTGGCTATCCGTTTTTGAGCCATGATGGGAAAATTTGTATAACACACGTAGGACTGCCAACCGACCTTTTGGTATTCGTGTCCAAGAGCTACTCAAAGAATTTAATATCAAGGTAGACAAGGTTGCCCAAACACCGAAGCAACCCCTTCCACCCTGGCATGCTCATTTCCCGGCATGTGACTTGTCACTTAGAAATTGGGGAAAGTCGGACACTCCATCGTCTGTCTACCTGCAGCTTTATTCAGCACACCGAGCTGAATATTCTGACTTCGCGCCAGTTTACACAGACGGCTCGAAGTCGGAATCATATGTGGGATCTGCTGCTGTCTTTACAGACAGCATTACATCAGAGCAGATTCCCTCTGAATGCAGCATATTTACTGCAGAGCTGCTCGCTATAGAGTTAGCCTTGGATCACATTAGTAAATGCGAATACCAACGGTTCATTTTGTATACCGACGCTCTCAGCGTGTTACAGGCTTTAATATCTGTGAGATATAATTCTCATCCAGTTCTGTCTAGCATTCAGCAGAAGATTCACTTCCTCCGAGAACGTGAATATGATATCCGCTTCTGCTGGATTCCCAGCCACATTGGGATTAAGGGAAATGATTTGGCTGACAATGCAGCCAAATCAGCAGTTCCCAATAATAATCGCTGCCTGTCAGTCCCTTATACAGACTGCAGGCGAATAATACACGAAAAGATACACTCCCAATGGCAGGATTCGTGGAATAGACAGACTGCGAATAAATTATATCTTATAAAGCCTTTAATTGAACCGTGGCAGTCTAGTCTGCGCAGGAATCGTAAAGAGGAAGTTGTTCTCGCCCGGACCCGCATAGGACATAGTCATTTGACTCATTCGTTTTTGCTGAGGGCTGATGACCCTCCTATGTGTGAGTCCTGTGGCACAATTTTATCAATTAGACACATTTTAGTTGACTGTCCAGATTTTAGCAATATCCGTTTTACCGCTTTTAGCCATCTGACTGAGCCGTATACACTCAGTCAGATTTTATCTGACAATGACAATGTGTCTGCTATTTTTAGCTTTTTGAAAGCAATAAACGTTTTTAATCGTATTTAAAATTCATGTTATTATTATTTCGTTTATTGATTTATCATTGTAATTAGATCTGGACACGGTGGCCTAATTAATTAGGTCACTGAGATGTTAAATTTTTATATATTACCTGGTCTTGGCGCATTATAGCCTTAGATGCTAATGCGCCAATAAAACCAAACCAAACCAAACCAATCTCAGCCCATCTGCCCAACTTTTCTAGATCCTGTTGCAGTAGTGTACCGTCTTTACTGTCATTAACAACCCTACCAACTTTCGTATTGTCTGAAAACTTGGACATTAAGCCTGATATACCTTCATCAATATCGTTCATAAATATAGAAAACAATAATGGACTCAACACCGAACCCAGAGGGACACTTCTGATAATATTTAATATTAGTTCACGAAGAGCAGTGTCCACATTGTCTTCTCCCACTCAACGACCCTTTTATCCATTGTAGCAACTTGCCCTTAATATCGTACTGTTCCAATTTGTCAGTTGTCTTCCATGCAACAGTATCAAAAGTTTTCCTGACATCCAAGTATATGATATAAAAATTATTTTTTGCATCCAGGTCCTTTGAAAACACATCATAGTATCCAATCAAATTTTTCATACAAGACTTTCCCTTAACAAACCCATGCTGTGTCTGAATTATTACTGCAGTCTTGTCTAGATTATCCTGCAGTGCTTCTTTAACCAATGACTCCATTATTTTCCCCAGAACAGAAATTAAACTATAGTGCGAGTAATTATAGACTAGGTCTATAATCACTCATGTCACCCTTTGATCCCCCTTTGTGAATTGAGGATACATTTGCACATCTCCCGTGCGTGGGGACTTCCCCTAAGTCCAAGGATGCTCTCATAATTATGGCTAAGGATTTGCTTACTTCCTTTGCCGCCTCCTTTAATATAACTGGATAGATCCCATCCACCCCAGGTGCCTTTCTTATATTTAACTTCAACGATTTCTCCTCCACTTTGCTCTCCGTTATTACAAAATCATTAAGCTCCCTGTTGGGATTTAATAAGCATATATCATTCAGTTTGTCGGCTGTCTGTGAAGGATCATCAACAGTCAACCCATCGATATTAAATTGACCAATATGATTCACCCCTTCCTTCTAGAGTTTATATAAGTAAAGAAGTCCTTGCTGTTTTTCTTAGTGTCCTTTGCCAAAGATTTCTCATAATCTACCTCCCTTGTGACGTCGTTATAGACTAGCTTATATCTACAATAGGATTCTGTGTTCCTGATAATTTATATGCATCTCATGCAGTTTCTTCTCTGTCACGAGTCTCATTAGTCTCATCTGACATCCATTTAGGACTAAACCTTGAATGTGAAAAACCTTGGTATGAAAAGCCTAGTAGCTTTCATGATTAATTCCTTGAATGCTTCCCATTTAGAATTTGCCATTGGTAACATCAACAGTTGATCCCACTGTATAGAATTTATAAAACACAGAGACCACTGTAGTAACATTTACGAAAGCAAAAATCCTTCCCTTTACCCCCAATGGTAGTGCATGGCCATCACTTTTCTGATTAGCTTCTTCTCTTAATCTGTTGGTACTAAGTCAGTTGGCTCATCTTCATTCTTAGCACTTCTGTCTTCTGCAGTAGCTTTCTTTCTTTCCCAGACTGGTGAAAATCCGGTATTAATCTCAGATTGAGATGGTCTACGACTTGTTACAGGATTCTGTTGGGTCTCCGTTTCAGTATGGTGGGGGTTCATCTTGTATTCTGCTGGGGGGGGGGTCCTCTTCAGCTCTTCTAGTCTGGATATTGCAACCTCATCTGTTTTCACTTTGGCAGCTCTAGGTTCTACTTGTACTTGCTCTTCCTCCTCTAGTTCTGGCTTGGTTGTGTCTGTATTTCTTTTTCTTTTGCTGGTCTTTCACGTCATTGATTTTTTCCAAGATTGCGGGAGCTATCAGGTTCTTCGTGACTGATGGTCTATCTCTGGTCAGCTATTTGCAGTTGGGAACCATTCCAACTGCTTGTGCGTAGTTTCATCCTCTACATTGTCATATCAGTCTTTATCTTGGTTACTTTGTAGTATGATTTCATTATAAAAGTATTCATTTTGCTGCTTCATTTTGTGTTTTGTCATTTTCTTCCCTTCTGTGTGGTCACTAATGCCATTGCACAGGAAGCACTTCTTGTTGATTGGGCTTGAGGTTCTTGCCCTTCCCTTGTGGTAGCCATACAGGAGACAGCGCCACTTGCTTCACTGTCTTCCTTGGAAGACTGTCTCTGACTTTTCAAACTGACTCCTCTGTCTAAGACCTGAATGCAAGTGACTTTATTCTGCACCACACTTGATGCAGTGTGTTCCGTATTTCTACTTTTCATCTTAATCCTGCTACAGAGGTGGACCTGTTTGCTTTGGATTTTGCATCTAGTGGTGGGTGGTAGTTATTGGGAGCAACACCAGATGGCACCACTCTGATGAAGTCACTGTTGTGATTTTCCCCCTCACACGTTTCCCCCACAACATACAGCAATATTCAAACTTTGGTCCGGCATTATAACCACTACACTAATTGTGCTCCCCCTTATTATTATTATTATTTCTCCTGATGTGATTTTTTTCCATTCCATGTCAGGTACTGGTACCAAGTGCACAGGCTGGTTGTTATTAGTTAAAGAACTAACTATCCAACAGACATATGGGATTGTGACTTTTTTGATAACTTGTAGGTGTTCCTTGGGAGGCCTACTGCTGATAGGTTCTTATATAGGCCTTTGGCACTATGCAAGTGGTTTATGTGGTGATTAGGATGGTCATTACTTGTTCCATATGCCACATCTCTTTGACCTGCCTTAGGTCTATGCATTTCCTGCTTCTTTATTTGTAAGTTTTCTTTGCCAGTGTTGGAAACTTCTCTGTCAATGAGATAGGCAGCCTTTTCCTTCTTGTCAATGAGGACTATGTCTGGTCTGTTGTGCAGAATCATCTTGTCTGTTATTATGGCACGATTCCAGTACAGCTTGTGGTTGGTGCCTCTAGCAGGCTGGTTGGTCATTCCTGTAATGCATTGCACTTTCTTTTATCAACTCTTATTTCCTAGCTGGCTTTTGATATTTAATCATGGCAACGTGGTCACGTCTATGAGTTCAGTCCATCTGGGTGATTACCGTGCAACCTGCAGTGACATGTTGGATCATTTCTGAAGCTAGGTGGCATCTTCGGCATATTTAATCTGTCACTCCGGGGACCATGGTGATGTATTTTCTGTAGTTCCTGGTGTTTATTACTTAATACTGGATAGTGAGCATGTATCCTTCAATCTGAGAGAACTTCCCACTTGTGAGCCATGCATAGGAAGCCATTTTATCTATGTGGTCTTGACCACTTTGTATGTAAGCTTGTTCCGTATACATTGTCACATCAGTTCTAGCTTGGTTTCTTCATAGCATGTTTGCATGGTGAATGTATTCATTTCAATGCTCCATTTCATGCAGTTGCACTGGAGGCACTTCCAGTTGGTTAGGCTGTTCTCCATGTGGCTACCACAATGTCCTTTCATTGTGGTAGCCACGTGGAGAACAGCGCCACTTACCCCAATTTTTTCACCAGGAGACTGGAACCAGCTTTTCAAACTGACCCCTTCTACCTAAGGCCTGAACATGAGCCACTTTATCCTGTGCCACACTCGGTGCAGTATATTAATTACTTCTCTTCGATATCTTCATCCGTCTTTGGATGTGGGCCAGTTCAGCTTCAGCTTGCATCCAGTGGTGGGTGTTAGTTCTTTAGAATGACACCAGATGGCAATAATATCTGTCACAGCCTTCACTTCGACCTTACTTTCACTTTTTTTTTTTTTTTTTTTTTTCTCTCATCATAATTTTTGTTGGATCATTTCTGAGGCTAGGTGGCATCCTCTGCGTGTTTAATCTATCTCTCCGGGGACTGTGGTGATGTATTTTCTTTAGTTCCTGGTGTTCATTACTTAGTACTGGATGGTGAGCATGTATCCTTCAATCTGAGAGAAGAACTTCCCACTTGTGAGCCATGCATAGAAAGCCATTTTATCTATGTGGTCTTGACCACTTTGTGTGTAAGCTTGTTCCGTATACATTGTCACATCAGTTCTAGCTTGGTTTCTTCATAGCATGTTTGCATGGTGAATGTATTCTTTTCAATGCTCCATTTCATGCAGTGGCATTTCTTCTTAAACTGAATGGTCACTAATGCAGTTGCACTGGAGGCACTTCCAGTTGGTTGGGCTGTTCTCCATATGGCTACCACAATGTCCTTTCATTGTGGTAGCCACGTGGAGAACAGCGCCACTTACCCCAATTTTTTTTGCCAGGAGACTGGAACCAGCTTTTCAAACTGACCCCTTCTACCTAAGGCCTGAACATGAGCAACTTTATCCTGTGCCACACTCGATTCAGTATATTAATTACTTCTCTTCGACATCTTCATCCGTCTTTGGAGGTGGGCCAGTTCAGCTTGCATCCAGTGGTTGGTGGGTGTTAGTTCTTTAGAATGACACCAGATGGCGATAATATCTGCCACAGCCTTCACTTCGACCTTACTTTCACTGTTTTTTTTTTTTTTTTCACGTATCATAATTTTTGTCAATTTATTTTTATTATTTTCTCATGCTGGTCTTCCAGTGTGGGCATGTTCACACCCCCACAAGGTGCATCTTGAACCTGCTCCAAGCGGCTGGCAGTCCACTGTCATAATCCCATGTGCTCATATCTGGTGAGTATGGGCTTGGCACATACTCACCCAGGGTCCTGAACTGGATTTCATCATTCTTCTCTTTCTTGGTGATTCCCTTCTATATCTCTCTCTCTCAGGAAATTTTTTTTTTCCGGCTGATGCAGCAAAAGCCTCAGACTTCCTTGCACCATAATAATAATAACCCAGTGATTATGATAGTGGACTGTACCCCTTATTATTATTATAAATACTTTTTCTCCATTATGGGGTTTTTGGTTACTGTTATTATTTTTATTATTACTCTTGGTCTCTCACTACCCTACAGGTGTTCAGGATCGAGGCTTTCTGGAGTTCTGTGAAAACCAAGCACCATGCCAGTGGTTGGCACGGTGATTGGGATGGTCATTATGTGGCAAATGGAATGAGTAATGCACGTCTATTGCACGGTCCCAGTATAGTCTGCGAATAGAGGTCTCTAGTAGAGCCTGGGGCTCATACTTGTAATACGGTAAAAAAAAATTTGTTCAGCTGGTATTTTTGCACTGGCTTTGTCTTGGCCACCTGGTCATGTCTGTGAGTGTACTCCATCTAGGTTCCATTGCCCTACATCCTGTGGTGATGTGCTGCATTGTTTCTAGCACCAGATGACACATTTGTTATCTGTTACCCCGGGGGCCCTTGGTGATGTCTTTCCTATAGTTCCTGGTGCTGATACCTGATCTTGGATGGTGACCATGAATCCTTTGGTCTCAAGGAAGAAGAAATTTCCTTTTGTGTCTAAGTGTTTGAAGCCATCTTCTCTATGATAGAGGCCTTGATAGAGGTCATTATAGTGTCTGCCATGGAGTGCCTTCTTTGCCCAGCTTTGTGTCTGTGTGAGTGTGGTCTCCTTGTTGAGTATGAGTGTTGTGTACCGTTTGCCTACCTTTCTTATGGCATGGTAGATTGATGCTGTGTTTTCCTGGAAGTAATCCTACAGATTCTAAATCACTTTGTCTTGTTCAATGGGGCCAGATAATCCCCTTCCTCTCTCTCTCTCTCTCTCATGGCTACAGTCTCTACACAGGTTTTCAACTGGTAGTTTTGTCTGACTAAAAATCCTTGATATACTCCATTGGTCCTCATTTGTCATGGCTAAGTTGCATCCTGAGATCAGTGTTGATCTCTTTGGTAAACCGGAGTAGCTATTCTCAGTTGCAGCATAGAGTTTGATGTCATCTGTGTACAACAGGCGAGAGAGGGTGTACACAGCCATTGTGAGACATTTTTGCACCCTGGGCAAATCAAGCAGGTGCCTAGGGCATATGGATTACCCGTAAAATTAAATAATTATCACGATAGCAAAGCACCCCTACCCAAATGGCACCCTAGGCATCTGCCTGGATGCCTGCTGTAACCACAACAGCACTGGGTGTACAGGTCTTCCTCCATTCTTTAGGGTATATCTGTACTTGCTGTTATTGAGCATGGTGGATGGTGGGTTCAGGGCATCTCCCGGAAGATTTCTCTTTTGATGGCTATTGGTCTGGTCATGATGTTCTTGACCTTGATGGCGATCTTCCATTTTGCCATGGTTGCTTCTCAGTATGTGTCATTGTCAGGTTGACTTTGTAGATCTTCATTGTTTCTGTCAGCTAGCTACAGGGCACAAAGTTTTAAAGACTTGCGGTAATTGATGTAGGCCGTGTACAGGTTACGGTGCTTCATGTAAGCTTGATGCATAACTGCAGCATCAATGGGCAATTGCTCCTTGCACCCAATACTCATCTCTTACATCCCTTTTGCTGCTTGGCTATGATGTTCTGGTTCTGCTTATATCTTCTTAGTTATGCAGCTGGTCATGCATAGACACGCTTCTTGATTAGACCGGGTTCGAGCCCGTGAACCACCAAATACGGAGGATGCGGAAAGGTCAGGGAATGACCACCGCATATCCCTGGAGCAATATGGCCCTAGTTGCTAATGCTCCTAAAAACCAAATAATTGCAGCTGGTCAGGATCTTGTACATCATTTAGAGACAGGGGATTGGTCTGTATTTTGCCAGGTTTGTGGAGTCTTTGACCTTAGCCTTCAGGTAGGTGATTCTTTGAGTCAGTGACTCTGGGATTGTGTCATTGTGCCTTATTATCTGTGTGAACTGCTCTGCGTGTGTGTGCGTGCATGCGTGCGTATGTACGTAGCTAATGAATGTTATCTATTCCTGGGGTTCACCAGCTTTGGGACTTCCTGATTGACTGTTGTACTTCTTCCTCCTATATTTCCCATTCTGTCATCTGTTGTACATTCTTGGTTTTCTTCCACTCTAGATCTATCCCAAGGGGAGCACTGCCATTATGGTTAACTTTGCTGCTCCACAGGTTACCCCAAACTCCTCAAGTGCCTTCCGGTGGTGGGAGGTCCATTGCCTTCCTTCTTCTCTTGTCTGATTTTTCTGTAGAAGGCTCTCTGGTTTTCATGAAATAACCTGTTGTCTGTTTTTCTCTTGGCACTCTCCCTGTAATGGCAAAGTCTCTTGCTGAGTGCCATGAGTTTCTGCTTAAGGGTACCGAGGTATTCTTCAATCCTCCAATTATAGATCTCTTGTTTTCTGTGGATTTTATCTTTCCTTAGGATCACCTTTACTTTTCTGATCAGCTTCTTACTTCTGTTACCCCAGTAATACTGAGTCAGTTGGCCTATCTTCACTTTTATCCCTTCTATTTTCTGCTGAAGCCTTCTTTCGCAAGCTGATGGTTCCTTGTTTTTGTGTTATGTTGTTCTCCAGTTTCCTTTCTGTTCATCCTGCTGGCTGTTACAGCAGCAGAGTAAATGGCTATGCAGATGGTGTCTAGCATTACTTCATTGTTGTTGAGACAATCCAGTATTATTTGCCTATTGAGATGGTGGTCTATGACTTGCTGTAGGATTCTGTTGGGTCTCTGCTTTGGTATAGTGTGGGTCTTTGTGGGGATCCATTCCCTCAAATTCTGCTAGGGCTTTCTTTCATTTTTGAAGTGAAACTTCTTTAGGCATGCCCCAGGCAGTTTTCACATGGAAGTAACTTGTGTCTGTGGACTAACAAAAAAAAAAAAAAAAAAAAAAATCACCACGAAAATGTGACACAATGATGTACGCCATATATAGCAGCGATGCATAATGCAATCAGTACCCCTCAGTGTGGCCATGGTGTAACTCACACACGTGTCACATTTATGTTTTATATCGCTATATCTCAGCTTCTAGCAGTCCGATTTTAAAAATTTAAACATTAAAATATAAAACATACAAGCAGTAACTGTAAAAGATGATGTAAGATATAAGCAGCACTTCCACTAATCATATCTTCCATAATCACTTGCTATACCAGAATTGATCTAAATAGTATTGAGAATAAGCATGTGCTTAACATACATTATAGTGTTTGACTACAGCTGTTTAAAAAGAGTCATCATCTCACTGTAGGTATACACCGAGCAAAAACATAATAAAATAAAAAAGTAGGTAGTTGGAAAAAAAACTAGCTACTTACCATTTAATATCAAAAGTTATTAGCTAAATTAGAAGTTCCCGATTGATCAAACAGTTGGATGATGTTTATGATAATCCACTTTCCATTGACATTAAAGCATATTAAAATTCACATAAATTTACAAAGACTGCAATGTAATAATGAAATATAGGAAAACATATAACTTGCAATTAAACTATGTAGACTTTTGAATGAGCTCTGAGTGGACTTATATAAATCTCAAAAATGTATTAATCTCAGTTAAAAAAGATACAGTTCTAAAGTTAATAAATGGTGATCTACCAGAAAAATGTCAATTTAAAAATAACTGAAATGCAAAAGGTAAATTAATAGTATCATATATTTGCTGGGGGTTTACTCGCCTAAAAATTATTATACATGTACAAGAGTTTGTCCAGAGTAAAATAGAATTTATTAGGTTACAAGCATGGTAAGGTGAGAGGAATCCTTGATTGTGGGTAACTTTAAAGATTATAATAGTCGCAAACAGATTATTAGTAAATTCAAACTTGATATTGAAAAGCCCCAAGAAGGAAAACATTCTTATTATCAGAATGGCTGTTGGGTTTTCTGGTTACTTTTCAAAGTCATTGGCTGAAACTTCTCTCTCTAGCCTTCCATTTCAAAAAGTGGCAGCAGTTAATCCATTAATGGCATGAATATAATTTTAATTTATGTGATATGCATATATAAACTAGAGTATTGATTATAAATATGTAAAATAAAACAAAAAAAATTTTAGAAGTACTACTTACAATCATTTTAATACTGATGCATTTCTTTTATAAGAGCTCCCTGGTGAAATTGATGAAACTATGCCACGAATCATTACAAATCCTGGATTTGAAATTGACTTGGAAGAAAGTTATCTTTTAGACCATGCAGATTACAATGACAACATTGAGAGAGCCATAAGAACTAACAATAACAGTGTAGTACAGCCGTCCAGAGTATGAAGACTAGCCTTTAGTTGTACTTGTGGACTGTATACAGTGAAAAAAAAAATGTGATAACTTAGGCAGATTATGACTGCTTCTTTGTGTAAATGCTTATCAGATAATTGTACTGAGCTGAACTAAGGTATGATACTGCATAGATTTGGTATATGAATAATGTTTTAATAAGTGATAATTATCATTTTTCAAGTATTATTTGCATTTGGATTGTGATATATATATCATTTTCTGTGTCGCTAATGGCTTAAATATTTTTTAATAAAAAATACAATTATTATAAGGTAGGAATTTTGAATACACGTAACACTAGTCATTATTGAAAAGTCATGACAAAAGAAAGCATTAATAGCCACACTGGCCATTCTCTTCATAAAGTGCATCACTTATTCATTGGCCTGGTGCATCTGCCAGTCAGATCTGATCTCATGTCATGTGCATCTCATTCTTTTGTTTGGGAACTAGCAGATAAAGAGTGCAAGGCAGTAACAGACTGATACCAAAAATTAACCTTGATATTAAATGTGTACTAGCCCACTTTTTTGTATTTGTTAAGTAAACTTTACACAGAAATAGGTAATACAGTCGATTCCGGTTATTTGGGACACATCAGGACTAGTGCATTTTGGCCCAATTAAGCAGCTGCCCCAGTTATCCGAAGTTTCATGTAAATAGCTAAAAATACAATGGACCCCCGCCTTACAGTTGGTTCACTGTACAATCAAATCATGTTACGATGGACTCACCATAGTAAGTACCATTCACTATACGATGTGTAGTAAGCGCCGGTCATTGTGATCACATTTGTGAATTGAATTTTAATTCTATTAAACAGCGATTCTAATTAGTGAAAATAGGAGGAATATTATCCACAGGCTAGGCCTGACGTAGCCGAGCGGTCAGGAGCGAGAGTGCATCCCTTGAGTGGACCGGGGTTCAAGCCCGTGACTACTAAATACGATAAATATTTGTATTGACGATTTATTGTAAACTCTACTGATTTGGTTGTCATGCCGGAGTATAAACAGAAAATTTATTTATTTATTTATAAAAGTAAAGATATATTAAGCACAAATTTACCCTTTATTACCTTACCAATTAAAAAATTAAATGATATGTGAAAATCCAAAGAATATACGTGATAATCGGAATAAATAATACATACTGTAATATGTACATACTAACTAGTCGACATTTCTGTTCACTGACATTTGTGGGTGGGGATTAAAATTTAAAACAGTAAAAAGATAAGCAATCAATAACAAAGAACACGGCGCACACAAATTTCAAGTAACACGATACACGGAAGTGAGAACGGAGTAACAAGTTACGAAGCTTTAAAAATAGAAATGAAGATAAGATTCTAAAAATTAATTTTTTTAAATAATTATAGGTTCCGTGGAAGTGTAAACACATTTCAGCATAATAACCCACAGAATTCCAGCTGTCGGTATTATCGCAAATTCAATAAGATCGAGTTTACTATCCGTTTATGATAGATTGCACTAACAGAAAAGCCCAATAAACAGGTGACTGCTAATTGTTTTTATTGTTTTATGGTTGTGACCTCCAGAAATCCGACCAAACCACGTGGTACAGTCGGAGACAATCGTAGGGTAATCTCGAGTGCTGCGGTCTCCTGCCCCGATTAAACGGCACGTTGTCCCAATTAAGCGAAGTAAACCCTGGCTATTTTCTTGATTGGGTTCTGTTTTTTAAAATTTGACCCAAATAAACGGCTGCCCCAATTAACCGGTGGCCCAAATAACTGGAATCCACTGTACTGTCATTTCGAAAAAAATATGAAAAAATCAGAATACCATAATATACAGTTTCACCTAAATAACCTTGATAAAAAAACATTGTACCTGCACTGCAGGTCTGGACCACTGAAGAGCTAATCTCCAAAACGTAATAAATTTCTAATACAAACTCATTCAGTACTTGTATAAAATAAGTTATAACAATATAACTAAAAATGTCTTATCATATAGACCTTTAAAAATCACCCATTAGCCCTTTAGTGGTCCAGGTCTCAGTGCCAGTACAATGTGCATATCAGGGTGGATCATTCAGATGAAACAAGCTTTTAGAATGAACAATTCAGACATATGCCTGATTAAAAGTAAGCCACCCATGGTGCTGAGACATCAGTCTCATCATGTCTGAACCAAATGTGAGACATCTACAATGTACAACACTGCTGGTTTTTGGTGAAAAGGGTGTATGATGGCTCCTTAACCTCAGTGCAAAATAACTGGAATCCACTGTACTGTCTTTGGGTACCTTCTTTGGTGGGCATGAAGTTGTAGTTACAGGGCAGTAATTGAGGACTATAGGCAGCATGCTACAGCACTTCCCACCTCTGTCACGACAGATAATCCACCTGCCAACATTTATTTAATTAGTGGCCTCGTGTGATTGATGTAGCCATTCCATCTACTGGATAAGTCACCATCCCTGTATGAACTTCTTACGCCATTGGTAACTTTCCAAGATCATGCTGTAGACTTTGAAATGTGCCAATATTTGTACACTGATAAATATTCACTGGTTGTTTGAGAAAATAATGCTGCATTGCATTTTGTTTTTCTATCATCACTGCCTAACGACAATGTTGTTCCACCTGTGGCAGTAACAGAGTTTGGGATTAGGCTCTTTAGAAACACCTACATCTGTCCATGGAGTCAACATAAAGTAACAAATTTTATTGCTTTTAATCAAATAACATCACCCAATAGATGAATCTGCTGTGTTAAACTCTAAGGCATTGTTGTGACCAGTTTAGGATTAATCATGTGATGGATCCCAGATAGGTCAAAACATTGTTCTCTGATGACAGAACCATATTTGTTTCATTCATCAGAGAATAGGTAACTTCAATCAAAAATCTTGTGTTGAACACTGAATAAATGTATTGAATTTAAATGAGTAGACAAGCAGTATTCAGAAAAAAAACTTATGATTGGAAACAAAACATATACATTAAAACCCCTTTTAATAGGCTGTGTTGGCCCAATGCAGCAATCAAGTAAAGCATGGTACTATTTCAACACAGCTATTACAATAGTTTGAGAAAATAACATACACATACACTGCATTATGTAATGACAGAAAAACATAACAGTGTAGTTGCATCATCTTCTCAAACCATTTCCATACCTGCATTAAAGTGTAAATGCTTATCACAGATAATCCTGAGAAAGTAAAGAAGCAGAGTACCCTGCTTCTTTACTTGCTTGCTGCATTGAGTTGATGCAGCCTGCTAACAGGAGTTTTATTACACATATAATAAAAGTTATGGTTTCAATCAGAAAATTTTCTTCCAAACATTGCATGGCTGCTTATTTAAATTCAATACATTCATTCACCACTCAACACAAGGCCATGATAGCACCTACACATTTTTAACATATAACAGATTTACGTACTTTGTGATGTTATTCAATTAAAAACAGTATTAATTACTTTAAATTGATTTGTGGAAAAACATAGTTGTTTTTTATTCAGCTTGTTTGTTATTTGGTTTTTAGAAGCATTAGCAACTAAGGCCATATTGCTCCGGGATATGCGGTAGTCATTTTCTGACCTTTCCGCATCCTCCATATTTGGTGGTGCAGCATAAGGCCACTGTCACATAAAGGAATAATAACATGAGGGAATAATATGGTCCCAATAATGTTTTTCTCAACTATTTCAATATCTGTGTTGAAATAGTACCATGCTGCTTTGCTTGTATCACTAGTTGTTCATCTTCATTCAAAAACTGCATCACTACATACATTGGGAACATTTGGACATCATGTTCACAGCATGCAGTGATATATATCAATATAAGTAGTCATAATGATATACAGTAAACCCTCGCTAATCTGGTTACAGTTAATCCAGATTGAAAAATGAAAAATTCTTTTCACAGTTGAATGCTTTGAAAGACATGTGAGATTTAAGAAGGCAGATGAGTCACTCTGACTGCACGTTTATTGAGCACGTTGGTTGATCAGTACTTCTTTCTACCAATGCAGGTGGAACTCATCGGCTAAAGTCTGTTGTGGTCGGCAAGGCTAAGGATCCAAGGGCATTGAAAGACTGTATGCGCATATTGCCTGTTGTCTACTACAACCCGCAAATGCTTAGTTGATGTAAGAAATTACAAAGAATTGGTTCCATAATCACTTCGTACCGAATTCAAGAGGTACCAGAAAGAAGTGTTGAAATTTTCAGATTACCAGATTAACGCACTTCTAATCCTTGACAGAAATCAGAATGGTACAGTAAAGTGCTTGGCTTTGCCTCCAAACACAACTGCCTTAATACAACCCGTGGACCAAGGCATCATTATGTCCTGCAAGAGGCTCTACGAGTGCAAGTTCTTTGATGAGGTGATGGTAGTGTTTGAAGACAGAATGGATGAAGATAACAACACAAGAGGAAGAAGAACTCTGAAAAATGTCAAATCATACAATATCAAGTCTGCTACCTTCAACTGGGCCAATGCATGGAGGGACACTAAAAAGGAAACTTTAGTGACTGGCTGGGAAAAAACTCTTGCAAAATACAGATGGTGATATTGACATTAAAGGGTTAGAGCCAGAGGACTTTCAGACTGTTGAGGGCAGCTGGAGAGATTGAAGTAATGCAAGAAAGTATCCAAGATTGGCTTGAACTGGAAGAAGGAGATCCTGGATTTCAGCTTCCAAAAGAGGAAGAAATTGCCACAGATATTATTAAGGATTCTGCTATGGAAGAAGAATCAGATAATGAACTAGATGAACTACAATAATCTACAAAGAAACTTCTTAGCTTTGCAAGAGATGGCATTGATGCAGTAATCAGTTATGTGGACTCTTCAACAAATCAAAAATGTCATGGGTATTATGAACACCTAAGAACTGTGAGGGAGATCCTAATTAAAGAACAGTAGCTGAGGTCTTTTCAGAAAAAACTTGACAGTTTCTTCAAACCTGCATGATTACGTTCAAAAACAGGTACGTCTGAGTCTTCTATTGATGGATAAATTTTTGTCTTTTTATAGTTTTTAAATAAAGGCTCTAAGTGATTATTTTATTTATTTTTTTTTTTTTCATCAGCACTACCCATATCATTAAATTTTTTCTAAGTTTTTTTGTCTTTTGCTTCACTAATGCAGACTATCACTTAATCCGGATGACCTCCCCCCCCCAAATAACCCAGATTAGCAAAAGGTTTACTGTATATCTTTTACTAGTAAACATGACGAGCCAAACCAGTGAGATACATATCAGCTCATTTCACCTTGTTTTGAATGTCTGATGCTATACTTGTTATGCACTGGTCCCAGAAAGCATTGTTATCTGTTTTTCAGGTGCACTTATTTGTTTCCATGCACTTCACAAAATGTTCACAAGTTATTTTGTTTGAATGATTTCTCTGTGTTCATATCATATAATTGACCTGAATTCATTTGATTTAATTAACCAATATAATCCCATCATATCACCAGGTGAGACACAACCTGAGCAAGTTACAGTTAAATAACTAACCTGTCTTTGATATTATTGAGGTTTGTAAATTGACCAAAGAAATTTATAGATCATATCATTTTGCAGCAAATTACATTGTTGAGATGCATATACCATGAGATGCATATATAACATGTTTGAATGCCAGCACACCAGGCCAGTGAAAAAAGTGGCATATGTAAGTAGTGAATTGAATGTTAGCATATTGAGATTCCATTTAAGTGTTTATTATATTATTTAAAAATTAACATCACTTTCCAGTTTTATATGAAAGAAAATTTTCACCTTGGTGTGATTCTGATTATTCATAGTTTTTTTTTTTTGCCTACAACTTTCATAGTATAAAAATTTACCTTATTTCTACAACTATGAAATACTCTTTACTGTTAAGACTGCAATTTTTAAATTGAAAAGTAACATGTTTGTGATGGATAAATTTTTAGAATTTAGGTGAATAATATTAATTACAGTAAAATCTCACCAATTTGTACCCATTGTAATTCAAATTACCATCTTTTTGATGTGTAAACATCTTTGGCGGCACCTACTAAATTTCAGGCGGTAGTAAAATCAGTTTGTCATGATTTTGCGATGCGAAAATGGCATCATTTCTGTTTCATAACAAATAAAACGGAGTTGGGAGAGGAGATTGTGCAAAGGATCATGGGAGGTGACCTTGGATGTGCTCAGAGCTGGCATAAACCAGCTGGTGGCGGAAAAACGTTTATGATTTGGGGCATACCACTTAGGTGGTTTTGGGCTAACCATTGCCACCTGTGGCAGAAACCTTTTGGTAACCAGAGAAATGGATATCTTGAGGGCAAGTGACCTGGATGTGCTCAGAACTGGCATAAACCAACTCTGATTACATCCAAGATCATTACATGCGCTTCAGCCTTACCAGTTGAAGTGTATGTAATGTAGGCATTACAGTACCCATCTATATTACTGAAGCAGTTGTATATTTCAATCAAGAGGCAAATCATAAATGTTTTTCTGCAACCAGCTGGGCCAGTCAAGAATATTTGAATCAGTTTGCAATTGGCAGATGACAGACTCCAAATTACGTGTATGAGTAGAATCTTTTGCTTGTCATTGATCATTCTCATTAACTTGCAGAAGTTCTTTGGTCATCAAGTTTTCATATTTATTTGCAATTGCACTGAGTCAGTTGAGCATGGCAAGCCTTAGATCCTCATTCATCCTGCTGTTTGGATGATTGTAAAAGTTTCGAAAGGGGTCTTTCTTCTTGCAATTGCGTTACAAGCCTATGCAGGTCATTACCGCATGCGTCAGGGTCACCGTCGTCGTCTTGACACATCAATATTTCAACATATTTCAGTCATTTTGCAAATGTCTAAGACAAACATACAATTTACGATCTAGTACGAGCTCTTCAGCCGACCGGGCTAGCCGAGTGGGTAAAGTACCTGCCCGGCAACCCAAAGGTCGCGGGTTCGATTCCCGCCTCGGGCTTGGATCAAAGTACTGCAAAAACCTTGGGAGGTGCAATATGGCCACAGAAGCCGATGCGCCAACAACTACCAAATCAAAAAAAAAAAAAAACGAGCTCTTCATTGTCGTCATAGATCAACATATTTCATCTCTGACAGTATCTGTTTCCTCATTGCGAAATGGAATGTGCAGCATTGCCATCTCGAGCTTGTACTCATTGAGATTTTGAGCCCAAGTAATAGTTTTGATAGAGTATTATGCATGGATACTGTAATTTCTTGCAGATCTCGTAGTGCCATGTGTAATTTGCGACAAAGCATTACAGAGTAACATGATCCATCATGATATGATTGTAATAATACAAATAATTGTATTGCAATCATACTATTCAACAAATGGCTACAATCAGATGGGTAATTAGGCTATTGGCCTAACCTCTTCCAAACATTGATTCGGTAGAGTAAGCAGCGGCCGTGTGTATCTTATTTATCACTAACATTGATTCAGTAGAGTAAGTAGCAGGCGTAAGCATAAATTACATTGTTCATGATTTAGGTTACTAGCTGTTCGAAATTTAGTAGGTGTCGTCAAAGATGTTTACACATAAAACATCTTTCATGCGTACATGGTACACACTATTTTTTTTTTTTTTTTTTTTAGTATATATATTTATGTATGCAGAATGGAGATTTTTCCTAAACAAGGATTTAATGATGCTGTTCTGAACTTTTTCCAGAATCATTTCATAGTCACTTTGTAAAAGAAGTAAAACTACTCAAAAGGAATAATTTGCATAAAATTATGAGGTGACAGAAATGCAATATAGAGTGCATTTTATTACCTCCCAGTACCATAACCATCATACAACTTATGGATCAGGCAGTCATGCTTAGCTGAAAATGTTTACATCAAAGGAAACAATTGAAGAGTGTTTGGATATTTTGACAAGAGAAAAGATGGCAGTGGTGCACATTTTGCATTATAAAAATTATAATGTAAAATGTGTAATTTGCAACTGGGCTGTAAATTGGATAAAGTAGAGCATAGTGCATGGAAACAGCTTTTAAATGATGACAGTGTTTTAGTTATTTAGATGGAATCAAAGATAAAGAATGCCAGCAGTGGCAAAAAAGGATATTAATTTGGGTGATGCAAAAACTCGACCATAAGAAAAAAAAATTGTAACAACATTTCATTGGGAAAAAATATAGGTGAAGTGGGGTGAAACTAAAGAAAAATAAAAATTTAAGTTACACAAAAAGTTAGAAGCCATCTAATATTCTTATTAAATTAGCTAATTCTGACAGGAAATTCAAAAAATATTTCTATGCCCTAGGAGAAATAAAGAGCAACATTATGAAACTGAAATACATTAGGACTTTTACTCAACAGAACATTTGTGATTTCTTAAAAAAAATGATACTATTTGGAAAGGACTGTGTATATATCTGATTAAACTTAGTTATTAATTATTAACAAAGTTATTCTATTTGTGTTTTATTTGATGTGACTGAATTCTTTCTATTCAAGTTTTTTTTTTTTTTTTTTTTTTTAAATATAGACATTTTCATAATATTCTTTTCTTTTCTTTTTTGTGTCCTAATACCATCTAAATTAATATATGTTGCCAGACTGTGAATAAATTTGCTTGCTTTTATGAATAGCTTGAACTTATTTACATATAATTATATTCTATAATTTGACTTTTCACTAATTCGGACTACCCTCTCTCCCCTTTAGTCCAAATTAGTTAGATTCTACTGTATTTTAATTGCAAATACTTCAATACACACACACACACACACACACACACACACACACACACACACACACACACACAAGTTTTCTGATAGCATATATAAAAAGCAAGAGCAGAACTGAAGAAATAACATGACATGCAAACCTACAGTACCTGTTCGTCTCTTAGTTTCTATGCTCATTTGTTTATTGAATAAGCAAATGAGCACAAATCATTTCTAGTTTCATTCTTTAAAAAAACAGTGTAGGGAAAACCAGTTCTATTTTGTGGACTTTATTTACTTACATAACACATTACAGCAAATTGTAATACAAACTACTGTACAAAGCTCTTATAACTAAACATAAGATGCTAACTAGCATGCCAAACTTGCCACCATTTTCCATCTTTGCTATTGGACACAATGCTCATGATAGAAGAGCATATAAAACTGTCAAACCCACTGATGAAAGAGTCTAGGGAGTTGTTAGAGAACTAGAATGCTTTTCAATGAGCAACAAGAATACAGTCAAAAAATGTCTCCCCTTCCCCTTAGCAAAAAAAAAAGTAAGTTTTTTTTATCTAGTGATCCAATAGATAAAAAATGAATCTGAGAAATATGAAATGTACACATCCTGTTTAGGGAAGGAAATATATTTAAATTGATATAGGGCAACCACCACTAATTCGGACATAATTTCAAATTTCCCCGGTTGGTGCACCGACCTTCCGCTACTGTTTCGGTGGCGTTGGTTGCAGCAACAATTTGTGCTGTCACAAACTCGTAAACACTGACAAGCTATTCCTACTTGTTTTTGTGCATTTATTATTATAACCTGCTCACATTTAGCCCCAGCCATGGTTCCAATGCATAAAGGAAGTGCTTCGCATGGTGTAAAGCGCAAACACTGTGCATTTTCCATAACAGATAAAGTTGAACTTCTGAAAAACTCGACGACGGTGTCTGTGAGAAGTTTAACTCTGCTTAGTTGTAAATGCCAGCAATTTCTCTCAGTTCCTCTTATTTTAGTAATTTTCTTTTAGCCATTCCTTTTTAGATTTTTTTTTTTTTTTTTTTACAACACACTTATACAAACTTGCAGGAAAACACAACACAATATGATGGATAACACAGTGTGCTAACGAACTTGTTTTCACAAACAATACTGACAAACTTATTGCGACATTTGAGAGTTTATTTTATCATAATTAAGTTTTATTGCAGCACTTGCTGCACGTGCAATAAGCTAATCACAAACGCCCTTCATATGTATGCCGTAATAGCGTCACACGTATGTGACCGACACGGCCACATACGTGTGATTCTGGGGAGGGGGGGGTTGCTTCTCTGATAATAACGATTTCTGAAAACTTCTTGAATCACACTTTTGCTGGAGGTGTACTATTCTTTTGAATGAATAGGTGGCCCAGAACCGTATGCATTTTTATTGGTTGTTATTCTGATTGGAAAAATGTTGAGCATACTTTTAAAACTGGGTCACAGTTCTGGAAGGTTGTTCTGTTAAGTTGTTGGATGTTTGCTACACAACAAGATAGGTTGCTATAGTATACTGAGTGAACTGAAACTACGCTACTCTCCAAGAAAACATGAGGGTT
Organism: Mastigoproctus giganteus; assembly: GCF_048544385.1. Classification (NCBI taxonomy): domain Eukaryota; kingdom Metazoa; phylum Arthropoda; class Arachnida; order Uropygi; family Thelyphonidae; genus Mastigoproctus; species Mastigoproctus giganteus. The sequence continues at coordinate 166,354,810 of NC_143579.1, forward strand.
GTGAAATTCTGCTAGAATTTCTGTTAGGCTTCCCTTTTCCTCTCTGTTAGACAGTATACAGGGTGTCTCAAAAATACACGACATAACTTCAGGAATGAGTTCCTCGTATGTAGACAATAAAAATACTTTATATCAACATAATTCCGGAAATGCTTGGTTCCCAAGTTATTAACCGGAATGTCTTATCTCCCACAGGTGATTTCCTTCATCACAAGGTACTGAAAATCTGGTGGTTTTCCATTCCGACCATATACGCAAATCAGGAGCGAGCAAGCAGATATGCACTTTATGTACGGTTTGGCGGACGGCAATGCTCTGGAGGCTCGTCATTTGTACCACGAAAGGTTTCCAAAATGAAGATGTCCAGACAGAAAAACGTTTGAAGGTATCCATCGCCGCCTTTGTGAACATGTATCCATCGCCGCCTTTGTGAACATGTATCCATCGCCGCCTTTGTGAACCTTTGCACCTCGTGCTGCCGACAGAGGATGACCAAGATCTATGACTCCTGAAGTAGAGGGGGGGGTGGACCAACTGCCTGACCTCCACGCTCACTGATTTAAACCCACTAAATTTCTTCTTGTGGGGCCATTTAAAGTCATTGGTGTATTCGACTCTGGTAGCTGATGTGGAAACTTCGCAATCGAATTGTGGCGGGTTGTGAGACAATACGAAACATGCTAGGAATTTGGCATTGTCTTCAAGTCCATGAGACGTCGATGTGAGGCTTGTATTCAGGCAGAAGGTGGACATTTTGAACAATTACTCTAAGGTGATGTGAACAGTTAAGTGTCATGGACAGACCTTCAAAACTCAGAAACCAAGCATTTCCAGAACTATGTTGATATAAAATATTTTTATTGTCTACATATGAGGAACTCATTCCTGAAGTTATGCCGTGTATTTTTGAGACACCCTGTATTGTCCTATTAGTTCACTGTCTTTAAAGAAATCAAAAAGTTAGATATTGCGGGATGAAATTCTCCTCGCTTTTTCTATGACCCTGGAAAATGTTTTATGAAAGTTGATTTCTTGAATGCATATTGATGGCAGGATTGATCCATTGATAATGCTTCTTTAGTTTAGAAATCCCAAGTGGGATTTCTAAACTAAATTAGTCCACAATGTCACTGTAAATGGCATGTGCACTGTGAAAGGAACCTGACATATCTGTGGTGGGTAGGCTTTGAAGTTACCTCAGAAGATTGATGTCTCACATATCACTGCACACAGAGCACAAAGAAAATGTCTACATCTTTATCTGTACAAAAGGACAATTCTGCAGAAACCAAATGAATTAGACTGCAACGAGGATGTGTGTTACTGCAAATGGTTTGGAAACTTTATTACTTGATAATGGAAACAGTACATTTTTCAGTGAAGTGTAGTTTAATTCATCCAACTATTACTGATTGTCTAAATACTTGCACATGCTTGGAAGAAAATCCACATGTGAATGTAGAAGCACCACTACACAGTCTAAAAAGAAATAGATGTAAAGTTTGCACATAATCACCATTAGACATCTCATAAGTTGCACTTCCCCAGAACGAGAAGTATACTGCAGAAAGCACACCCACCACATTCTCTAGTGGCTGTGCTTCCTGCCAACAACCCAGTTGTAAATTACAATATGAAAGACGTCAGGTGGAGTTAAAAGTTTGAATTCCATGCAATTTCAAAGCAAAAGCTTTGAGCAACTAATTTTATACACAACCAACAAAGTTAGTTCTATATCATCAGGTTTACTAGATATGTAATAGAAGCAAACAAAGTTTTCATTTGGTATCATTGTGCACCTCCAATAAAAGAAGCACTTCCCAAGATGGTTCATCAAGCCACAACTGGATTGTCAGCTCCTACACCTGGGTGGTGGCACCCAACCGATAATAAATAGCAATATACATTGAAAGGGCAGAATTTGTGGAATCCTGGTTCCTGGGCAACATGATGCTGTCACACCTCTTGCTAGTGGGTGAACCCAGCACTTAGCATGTATATAAGTACACTGCATTACTTCATTCACATAGACAGTAATTCAATGGCAGTATGGATAAACATTGTGAGTTAACTGATTTTGAAAAGTGATGATAGTGAAATCCCCGCCACACGGGTCATTCTGTCGCGGTGGTACAGAAATTGCACTATCCACATTCAAAAGTATCAAGAGTGTATCGGGAATACACCATTTCCGGAATAACATCTCATCGTGGACAGCGATGTGGGTGAAGAACGGGGGTTAACTGTCACTGTCTGTCTCGCATTGTTTCAGCCAACCGGAAAGCAACAGTGGCACAAATCACTACCAACTTCAACGAGAGAGGTGCCAGAAACATCTACACCAAGACCATCAGGTGATCATTAGCTTCAATAGGTTATGAGAGCTGCCGACCCACCAGAGTCCCATTGCTAACGCCACAACACAGGACTCTTTGCCTCAACTGGGCGAAAGAACGTTGGCACTGGACCTTGGATGACTGGAGACAGTTCTCCTGGTCCAATGAGTTGTGGTGACCAGAACATCATTCGAAGAGCATTCTGCAAATTTTACCACCATGGAATGGCCTCCTTGTTCACTGGACATGACCCTGTGGAGCATCTTTGGGATGCTGCGAAAAGGTCCGTTCAAGCTTTGGATCTTCCACCCAGGAATGCGAAGGAATTATGTACAGCATGGATAGAAGTATCTGTGGAGCACTTTCATGAATTAGTGAACTTAATACCTTGCCATGTGACTACCCTTATTTGGGCAAAAGATGGTCATACCCGTTACTAGCTTTTAATTTCTGTCAACTCAGTGTACTTCTTCTGGGTAAGTAATAATTCTATTCATATGGTGCAAGGAAGCCCAAGGCTTTTTTAAATAATTTAAATACGTGTGTTTCTCTCCTCACATATTTCTCCAAGCTGTTGCCCTCAATAAGACCGTAACTTATTCCAATAATTAAGAACTAAATATAAAAAAGTGTGGGCTAAGCACTTTTTTTTAACAAATAAAATCAGTTAGCAATGATTTATAGGTAGTTGGGAGATGTATTGTGAGAAATAACTTCCCACTATTTCCATTGATGTGATAGAAAACACCTGGATGAATAACGATGCTCATGTCTTTCCTGTGAAACTAGTTTACAGAACTAGATCTTCTAGTGGAAAGTTTTAAAGAAATTCAATGCTGAGCAAAGCTTCTGTTTTGAGACTCACTAAATATTACTAGTAAAAAACAACTATCAATGAAACAAGTTAATACAAATATTTAGAGGTTATGGAAAAAATCCTATTATGAAGGAATTTTGCTCAGCTTTGAACTTGTGTTTAAAAGTTTGCAAAAGAACTGGATTTTTGCATAAACTTTTATTTGTAAATAGTTCCTACTGAGGAACTGTTTTTTGTGATGTCTCTCAATTAGAAATTGAGAGACATCACGTGGAAGTTTGTTTATGAGCAAATTGTTCAAATGTACAGCAATATTTTGATTGATATGATGAGGAAACTTACTGATTTTGGGAAGTTACAACACTGTCATATTTACACACTCATAATTGTATTAATTATATGAATGTAAAATTAGAAAATGTGTTGCAGTAACTAAAAGCAATCCATTAACACTTGTTAAACCCAATGGCTTTAGTTATATCTCTCCTCAAATAATTTCACATTTAATTTTACTGATCAGATTTTATTTCTATTTTCCATCAAATTTTATCAAAATTAGGAACCATATATAAAGAAATTTGTTAGCAAATATAAGTTATCAGTACAGGCCATACCATTCATTTTTTTGAAAAAAGCCAAAAATCTATTTCTTGGAGCTGATATTCATTCATCCACTATTGAGGTTTACAATTAGCTCCATTGGTAGCACCATCACTGTATTCATGCTCTTTCACCTCACTGAAAAGTGGTGTATGGCTATACTTACAACCTAACTATGACAGCCAACTTTTTCTTTCTTTTTTTTTTATCTTTTTGATATTTAAAAATAACATATACCATTTCACAGAGCAGCACACATTTGTTATTACTACCCTGATTATTAATGTGAAACTCAAATACCATACATACTATGCCAGTTTGACAAATTATGTTCCATGGACTTTGGAAAACTGATAATAGTTTTGTAAAATCACCATAGAAGCATTCCTATAAATGGCCCAGACATTGGGCAGAGAAGTAAGAATTTCACCACAAGTGCCCACAATATGAGATCAATTCACTTAATAGTATTCTTTATTTGTACAATTGTTTTATAGCGTGAAACTGTCAACCTAATTAAACTTTTAAAACTTCTACATCAAACATATCGTAGAAAGTTTTCATCAGGGAATCAATCATTTATTCACTTATAGCTTATTTGCCCATCAATCAGGCCACATTTTCTATAAAAATCATGACATAGATAACAGCATATAATTTAAATAAATATCAATATACATGCCCATTGAAGTAGTGTTTTTAAATTTAAAGTGAGTACCACAGTACCAAGGCAACTCACAGTTTTCTTTGTGTACTTAACACAACTTAGTTTGCTCAATTGCTATGTACAGACTGAGACTATGCCCTACTTGTACAATTATGTTTAACAGCTCACTGTCATGAGGTCTTTGCCAAAAATTGAGCTTTTATTACTTTAAATTTTTTAATGAAAAATTTAAAAATGATTTTAGACCACTCCTGTTCAAGGAAGCAAAACGTTTATTACTTGGAAAAAGAAAAAAATATATAAACATGAAAATTTAGTGTTATCCCTGACTGCAAAGGGTACATGTGTGTGTGTGTGTGCTTTCAACTTAGCATTGATAACATCCACTTGATATGGGGGGGGGCAGTGCCATGTTTAATGAGTTTGGTGTGACATAAGCACTGTGAAAGCAAAAATGAGAATAGGAGCATGTTACAGGCCTAATGAGTACAATGAACAACAGTACAGAGAAATAGTGAGCCAGTAAATCATAATCTCTTATAATGGGAGATTTTAACTTTCCACATATAGATTGGTTACTTGCACACTAGCAATACTTGTGGATTTATTGGATGACTTTTTTACAGCAGCATGTTAGAGAGGCAACAAGAGTGAATAATACTCTTGATCTAATTATCACCAGTGATTATACAAACATTAAGAATCTGAAGATAAAAGAACAATGAGGTGGCAGTAATCAGTGTATTAATGTGGGATTTACTTGAAGATGTAACCATGATTAAGGATAAAGGGAAGGGTTTTTGATTTAATAAAGGTGATTACAGTGGTATCGAACAGTTTTTAAATTCTATACAATGAAGCCAGCTGCTGATGGTAACATCAGCAAATTCTAAATGAGAAGCATTCAAAGAATTAATCATAGAAGCTATTTGACATTTCCTACCAACTAAGAAAATACTCTTCAAGGTATAGGCCTGAATGGATGTCAGATGAAATAATCAGACTTGTGGCTGGGAATGAAAATGCATTACGAGAAATCTTTGGAAAAGGATGCAGAGAAAAACAACAAACATTTCTTTATTTAAGTGAACACTAAAAAGAAGGGAATGAATCAAATTAGTCAACTTGATACTGATGATTCAACTGTTGATGAACCTGCTCGGGTTTCTGACAAACTAAATGAGTATTTTGCATTCACACACGAGAATTCTTTAGGGAAGGGGATCGCAGAAGTTTATCAAACACTAACAGGGAGCTAAATGATGTGGTAATAACTGGGAGGAAAGTGGAAGAGAAATTGTTGAAGTTAACCATAAGAAAACCTGGGAGTGAATGGGATCTATCCAATTATATTAAGGGAAGCAGCAAAGGAAGTACGTAAGCAATCATAATTATGGGAGCATCCTTGAATTCAAAGGAAGTAAACAAACCCTTAAACATAATAATGCAAGCATCCTTGAATTTTGTGGTGGTCTCAGCAGACTGGAGATATACAAATGTATTCCCACTTCACAGAGGGGGATCAAAGGGTGACATAAGTAATTACAGATCTGTTAGCTTTAACTTCTGTTCCGAGAAAAATAATGGAGTCACTGGTTAAAGAAGCAATGCAGGATCATATGGGTAGCAGTAACCCAAGAGAAACGTACAACTGTGTGGTGGTACTACATTCAGGGAAGTGGAGAATGAAAAAAACCTGGAGATGCAGTCAGAGATGAAATTCTCTGACAGTGTATACAGGCTGCCAGATCAGGTCATGGAGTCTTGTCAACGATATATAGGAATTTTGCTAGTAGAGAAAAGGAGGTGTTTATCCCTTTTTATCCTTGAAGAAAATGATCAGGCTACACCTTGAGTACTGCATACAGGTCTAGAGGCCTCATTTTAAGAAGGATGTACAGCAACAAGATTAGTGAGAGGAACAAAAGGGTGCTTAAATTCTGCAAGTTGCAGCATCTGGAGACTAGCCACCAGCAAGGTGATCTGATTGAGGTGTATAAGTCCTTGAATGGTTTAATCATGTTCAATGCTGATGGGATTCTTCCACCTGCTCAGATTATAAACCTAAGGGGGCATAGATTGAAATTGAGGAAAGACAGTTGATGTGTGGAAAGTTGCCTTTATCCAGCAGGTAGTTGATTGCTGGAACAGACTTCCATCTGTTGTGGAAGTTGATAGCTTAAATAAATTTAAGTCTCTACTAGACAAACATTTGGAGTGACTGGATGGGTGAATTGGGAAGTTTTTTTTTTTTGGCTGATGATTTATACAGATAAGCTTGCTTATACCGATTACACAGATAAGCTTGCTTATACCGATTACACAGATAAGCTTGCTTTCTTACATCATATGCCTCAACTAATGCTAATCATCTAGCCGAGACTGCAGTTATAGTTCAGTATTGTTTTTTAAGGGAAAGTCTTTTCTGACTAATTTGATTGGATATTATGATGTGGTCACAAAGGAACTGGATGCAAAAAATAATTTTGATATCATGTACTTTGATTTTGGTACTGTGGCACATGGAAGACTATTTTATAAATTGGAGCAGTATGGCATTAAGGGCAAGTTGCTGGTGTGAATAAAGGTGTGGTTGAATGGGAGAAGACAGAAAGTGGTAATCAATGGACACTGCTCTTCATGGACTAATGTTATTAGTGAAGTCCCCCAGGGTTCGGTGTTGGACCCATTGTTGTTTTCTATATTTATCAATGATATTGATGTAGGCATATCAGACAATGTCCAAGTTTGCAAATAATACAAAGGTTGGCAGGGTGGTTCATGACAGTAATGATGGTATGCAACTGCAATAGGATCTAGAAAAGTTAGACAGATGGGCTAAGAAATGGCAATTGAAGTTTAATGTTGACAAATGCCAAATACTGCATATGGGCAGTAGTAGCATACCAACTGTGAGGTACTACACAGGGTAGTAGAGAATGAAAAAGAACTGATGGTAATTGTGCAGTCAGATATGAAGTTTTCTGACCAGTGCAGACAGACTGCCAGAGAAGCTCACAAATTCGAATTGGGAAACAAAACTGTTGCATAATAGATGTTTTGCCTTTAGCCTGCAGGTGGCTGATTGACAAACTAGCTTCTGTTGTTGCGCAAGTTGGTAGCTTGAATAAATAAGAACTAAATGCATTTTAAGGCTTATGCCTCAGGCTGCATGAAAGCTTATCTAACGTACAAGTTAGAGCAAGAGCATCATGTTAGTAGTAGTACACTGAGTAGTCAATGACATACAAGGAATTTTGCTAGCAGGGATAAGGTGATTATCCCCTTGTATATAAAGTATAAGGTATGTTAGTGTCTAACGGCTCCTGGGATTTCTCCCATCTCCGCGGGTGTACATTGTATCGGGGCCAAAGATTTGAAGTGTGTGGGGGTCATGTGCTGTATATTGTGTTGTGCCCTTTGTTCCTCCGGTCTGTTAGCCACCGAGCCCCTAGTGGGACCCGACATTACCACACCATGCCATGGGGAGGCTGACCGGTTGTACCACTGTAGCTAGAGTACTGTGGCGGGTCCTGCCACCTACTTTCCTGGGATTTCAGTGGCTAGGACCAGATTTGAGAATGAGATGATCGCTGTTTCTTGAGCAACGGTTGTAATTTTAACAGAGCGTAGGGTTGTTCGCTGATAACTTGTTCTAGGGCCAAATAGGTCAGGCAGTAATTTTGATGTTTTCAGATTTAGACCTGTGGGGCAAGTGTGTGTGTATACACACACACACACCACATATATATATATATATATATATATATATAAAATAAAAAAAATCGTTGTGCAAGAGAAAAGTAAGGGTGGAAGGCAGAAGACTGGAGGGTAGGAAACAGAAGAAAGGGGCCAATAGGGAAGATGGCCCCTGATGACAGTGTGGCATGCCCAGTGCCTCACCAGAGAGAAGAGTGGGGTGGCTGGTGGACAAAAACCACCTCCCCACAAAAAAAAAAAAAAAAAATCATTCTGTAAGAGAAAAATAGGGGGGGGAGTAAAAGAACGGACGGCAGGAAACAGAAGAAAGAAGCTGAAAAAAAAAATGAGAGAGAGATATACCCCGCAAGTTCAGGGTAGATACAGCTAGCACGGCCAGTCAGTTGGAGCCGACAACTTGCTGGAAATCCAGCAGTGTGAGTGCTGCTATGGTGGATGGGTCATGTTCAGTAAGGTCTAGTTCAGGTGTCGTCATTGGGACTCCATTTGGTGAGTCTGTGTCGCATCCAGACTGAAGGCTGGTCCAGTAGTCCATCATAACGAACAATGAGGGTGGTCAAAACCGGGAGTCCAAGATTGATGGTCAAGTCCAGGGATCGATGCTAGGCCTCTTCTTGATGAGATGTGTCACGTGTGGTCGAGAGAAGTTTGTCTAGGAATCAATGATGAGGAATTTGTCAAGGTATGTGTGGACCCTGTCTTTGATTGCACTGCTGGTCAAGTCTTGTGCAAACTGGTCCAAGGCGTTAGCATCCATGGCTCAATGATGCGTAGCAACAATTGGCAGTCATGGTTGTTATGACCTATTGATTCGGATACTAAGGTGGTGGTAGCGCTTTCTGCCTGGTAAATAGGTCCATTGCAAATTGAATCAGAGCTCGGTAAGTTTCTTCATTCTGTAGGGTGAGGTGTTCTTGATTTTGGTAGTTGAAGTGTAGTTTCGTTATTAGGATCCTCCTGAAGTCCTCGTAGATTTCACAGCTGTGGGCAAGGTGCTCCCACGTCTGATCCTCTCCATAGTGGCAGCAGGGTGAGTCTGAAATTCTGAAGTCATGTAGTTTTTTCTGGAAGGAGCCATGTCCAGTGAGGAGGTAGGTAGCATAGAGTCCTGGTGAAAACCAGACAGGTGTGAGGCCCTGACATCAGGGAGGAATCTTTTGGTGACAGCGCCTTTAGTTGATGTCTGCCATCTTTCTTGCCAGGTGTCTGTTAGGTGTTCATTAAGTCTCTTCTTTTCAGCGTTTCTATTATTTGCTGGGTCAGTGGTGAAACCTGCACAAGTAACTGCTCTTCCTTTGGCTATTTGGTAGAGCAACCCATGACGAACAATCTCCAGGTCCAGTGGAAGAGATCCAGTGAGGACCTGGAGCGCATGGGTGCTGACAGTGCGACAGGCACGCGAGGACAGAAGGAGAAGAGAGTGCTGGATAGTTCCTAGGCGCGATCTGTTTACTACTGTATTGGCCTTCTTGTACCAGACTCCAGAAGCATAGGTGATAACCAGAATGAAAACTGCCTTATAGAAGAGTGACAGCGTTCTCTTCTTTAAGCCCCAGTCCTTCCGGGCAACTCTTGAGACTTGGGCAGCATATTTCCTGATCTTAATCCTGAATTGGTCTAGATGAGGAGTGAAGGAAAGGTTTTTGTCTAAGATCAAACCTAGATATTTAAGCTCTGTTTTTAGTTTTACTGTAACACCATTGACCTTGATTTGGGGGTGGTCTTCTCAAATCAAGGGTGCCTTTTAGTAGGATCAAATTGGTTTTCTCTGGGAAGATCTTTAGGTTGTTATGCTCTGCCCAAGCTTGAAGGGTGGAGATGGCCTGGTTGGCAGTTGCTTATAGTTGGGTTCTGTTATTGGCAGAAAAGAGCATGACCAGGTCATCAGCATAGGCCTGGGTTTGCACATTGTTGAGTTTGGTGTTCAGGAAATCATCCAGCACCAGATTCCAGAGGAGAGGCCCCAGGACAGATCCCTGAGGGCATCCCCTGAAGACTGGTCTGAAGACACTGCAGTGGGGAGCAGACACGACAACTCGCCGGTCCTGGAGATAGGTCTTGATGCATCTATATAAGTTTTCTGGGACATGCGCTCTTCGGAGCCTGCCCAGGACGCTGGGCAACCAGAGGGAATCGAAGGCACCAGCAAAGTCAAAGGAGATTAGTAGAAAGTATTTGGAGTTGCAGTTGGTAGCAGCTTCAATGATTGTTTCCAGTGCATCAATCGTGGAGCGTCCTTTCCGGAAACCGTACTGCTTAGGTGAGGAGAGACCAGTGTCATTGTAGTGGGCTTCTATTCTATGGGAGATCATCCGTTCGAGAAGTTTGCTGAAGACTGGCAGCAGTGCAATGGGCCGGTAAGATTGTGGCAGATCATGTGGTTTGGTTGCATTCTTCAATATAAGTCTAAGGGTTGCAGTCCTCCATTGTAGGGGGAAGAATCCCTGGTGGAGACGGTGGTTTAACAGGTTGAGTATTGTAATGGGAATAAGTTCAATGGCCTTCTGGACGATTTCTGGACCGAGCATGTCTCTGCCCGGAGCCTTCTTGTTTCTGATTCTAGATGCAGCTAAGTTGAGCTCGCTTATGGTGAAGGGTTCTTCAATTGCAGTTGTGTGATATGTTTCATTTTCCGTGCAGAGCTGTAGCTGTTCCAGTGTGTGTGTGGGTCAGCAGGCTGCTGGAATGTAGCGTCTAGAATATTATTGATAGTATCTTGCCACGATCTGGTGTACAGTCCGTTCGGTAGTTTTGTGGTTGATACGACCTCACCTCTGGGAAGCTTGTTAGTGGTCACTTTGTACACAATCCCCCAGGGATCGGCATTCCCTTCAGTGCTTACCAGGGCTTGTATAAGGCAATAGTCAAGCCACGTCTTGAGTGCTGCATACAGTTTGGGAAACCTCATTTTAGGAACAATATAGAACTGCTGGAATGAGTGCAGATAAGGGCAAAGAGATTGGTGAGTGGAACAAAGCGGTGCACTTATTAAGGAAGGCTTCAGTTCTGTAAATTGCAGAATTGGAGACTAGGAACCTGAAAGGTGATCTCAGGTATTTAAAACTTTGAATGGATTTAGTAAGCTTAATGCTAATGGGATTCTTCCTCTTACTGAGACTATGCACAATGATGGGGCACAAATTCAAATTGGGAAACAAAGCTGTTGCATAATAGATGTTTTGCCTTTAGCCTGCAGGTGGCTAATTGACAAACTACCTTCTGTTGTTGCGCAAGTTGGTAGCTTGTATAAATAAGAACTAAATGCATTTTAGGGCTTATGCCTCAGGCTGCATGAAAGCTTATCAAATGTACAAGTTAGAGCAAGAGCATCATGTTAGTAGTAGTACACTGAGTAGACAGAAATCATGGGATACCTACATAGTAATGGGTAGGCCCACCTTTTGCCTGGATAAGGGCAGTCATGTGGCGAGGCACTGAGTCCACTAGTTCACGAAAGCATCCCATCCATGCTTGCTGCACCGCTGTCCATATTTCCGTCGTATTCCTGGGTAGAGGAGCCAAAGCTCAAACAAACCTTTCCACAGCATCCCAAAGATGCTCCACAGGCTTCATGGCCGGTGAATTGGGAGGCCATTCCGTGGTGGTAAAATGTGTGGAATGCTCTTCGAACCATGTTCCAGTCACCATGCCTCTGTGGGGAGGTTCATTGTCCTGCTGGAAGAGTCCATTTCCCTATGGGTGCATGATGAGCATGAAGGGATGCAGATGGTCTGCAAGGATGGACATATAACCTGGACCATTCAGAGATGCATCTAGATGTACCATAGGGCCTAACGTGTGCCAGTTGAAGACTTTCCATACCATTACCGACCGTCCACCTGCCCGAATAGTTCCTTTTTGACATGACAGGTGCATAGCTTCGTGCAGTTTCCTGTGTCGCGGTGTTAGCAATGGCGAGTCGGCAGCTCCCATAACCTATTGCAGCTGACTGCCTGATGGTTTTGGTGGAGATGTTTCTGGCACCTCCCTCGTTGAAGTCGGTGGTGATTTGTGCCACTATCGGTCTCCGGTTGGCTGAAACAATGCAAGACAGGCGTTAATGGCCATGTTCATCCAGCACCTTTCTTTGCCCACAGCTGTCAACAATGAGATATTATTCAGGAAATGGCGTATTCCTGATACACTCTTGATACTGTTGAACGGGTGCAATTTCTGTATTACCTCCACAATAGAATTACCCATGCATCGGGCACCTACTATGATCCCTTTTTCATAGTCGGTTAACTGATGTTTATCCATACTGTCATCGAATTACCGTCTATGTGAGTGCTGTGTACCTATATACCTGCCAGGCGGTGGATTCATCCACTAGCGAGAAGGTTGACAGCATTGCCTCGCACAGTAACCAGATATCCTATGAATTCTGACTTTTAGTAGTAAATGCATGTAATGCAAACTTACGTAGCATTAGCCAAAAAAAAAAAATTTCACGTAACCATTCCCTCTAAAAATTTGTCCAGTTCCTCCTTGAATTTATTTAAGCTATCAACTTCCACAACGACAGATGGAAGTTTGTTCCAGCAATCACCTACCCACTGGATAAAGGCAAATTTCCGCACATCTGTGCTACGACTTTCTTTGAATGTATGCCCCCTCGGGTTCATAATCTGAGCAAGCAGAAGAATCCCATCAGAATTGAGCCTACTCAAACCATTCAACACCTTATAAACCTCACTGAGGTGTATAAGGTAGCTAGTCTCGAGATGCCGCAATTCGCTGAACTTAAGCCTTTCTTGGTAAGAGGATTCCGTTCCCCTCACTAATCTTATTGCCCTTCTCTGTACTCACTCAAGCAACTACATCTTTCCTAAAATGAGGCTCCAGACCTGTATGCAATACTCAAGGTGTGGCCTGACCATTGTCTTATACAAAGTGCTAATCATTCTATTAGCAAAATTGCTGTATATCATTGACAATACCATGACCTGCTCTGGCAGCCTGTCTGCACTGTTAAGAAATCTTCATATCTGACTACACAATTACTCCCAGTTCTCTGTCATTATGTACCACACCGTTAGTACATTTCTCTGGGGTTACTTCTATCCATATGCAGTACAGTAGGGCCCCTGTTATAATGCAGTTCATTTTATGCTGATTTGCTATAATGCTGTTCTTATATTATAACCCATATCTCACTATGCCTGGAGAAATGCATGTTTAAAGTTGTTGCTAATCAGATCCTTTTCCAGAGACCTCAGCATACACATTACGCGCTCTTACAAAGATCACCGATAACGTGCATACAGGCCCTGAATTTAAAAACCCTTCAAGCCTGGGAGCAAGGCATGCTGTTTTTCTGGATCTGAAAGTGGCCTTTGACTCAGTACAAGTTAAGCCACTTATGTGCCTCCTGGAGAACTACTACTGTTTCACGGGTAATGTCTCGAAGCTCCTCAGGAATCTGCCAAGAGGTGCCTTACCTTCTAGCAAGGGAATAACTGCATCACAAAACAGGTGGAAGTCTGTATACTCCAAGGTGAATCGTCAGCACTGCTTTTTTTTCAGTGATATTTATTCTGCTAATGAATGAGATACCTGCGTTTATGGCCCACGCCGACGATATTGTATGTTACCTCTCAAGCCCAGCTACCATCTCACCAGACCAGGCAGAGAGATTATCGAAGTCTGTCTTCCTGAACAAATATCTGTCCTCTTTCTGTGAATACACTACCTATTTTGGGATTACAAATAAAACCTGAAAAATCCAAATATATCATCTTCTCACCTAGTGCACAAGCAGACCTCAATCCTGCATCCCTCCATTGCAGGGCTTGTTCTTGTCACCACTCATTCTGTAAAATTCCTAGGAGTGGTAATCAACGAAAATCTAACATATAAGGAAAAAATCAAGCAACTGCATTCAAGAGCATTACAGCCTCTCTGGAGTATGAAACTTGATCTCTCTAGAGTGCACAACAAGGAAACAGTCAGAAAATTTCTCTCCTCTTTTAGTTCTCTCATCAGTTATGGTATTGAAGTTTGGTCGGCTGCTCCTATGTCCAGTCTGAAGACACTCTGGGGTCTGGAATTCTGGGTCTTACAGTGGGTCAACAACTGGGCTCACCTACCCTACACAACATCAAAATCAGCTCTGCATAAATCTGAGGAGCACCCCAGTCCAGCACCCGGCATATGCAAGGAAGCTCACAATGGCACTTAATCTGTGCTCTGCTGCTCTTGACTTCGTTAATATCTGGGAAATCATAGGCTGGAAAATCCCTGGAAGAGCCCTCAGAAGCCATCCAGTGCTGTGTTCTAACCTGCAGAAGCTCTCGACCTTCAAGCGGCACTTTCTGAACAGCATCGGCGGCACGCTGAACTCCACAAACATTGATTTGGATGTGTGGTCCAGAGATTCTGCCTATAGAGAAGAAAAGTGCAACTCCATAGTGAAGTACAGTCACTATTCCTGCAATTGTCAGCGGAATAACTCGCAGTGAAAGTGTCCAGACCAGACAGTCAATGGGTTGCAGCTTGTATATAATAACTGTAACATCTATATAATGCAATATAAGCTCTATATAATACAATGTAAGCTGTATGTAATCTATTAGCACTTTCTGTGTATTTTATGAATTTTGGACCCACGTAGTTTTTTTATGTATTGAATGTAATGTGTATAGTTTAGTGTGAGATTCCTTTGGTTGCCTGTAGTGGGAATCGTGTCCTACATTTCTATGAATAAAGAATTTTTTTATTATTATTATTATTTTGTCACAACTCATAACTCTTTTATCAGTGTTACTCTGACAGGTTGAATTTTTGGCATGTTTAATGAAAACATTTAATCTGAAGTTTTACATAGCTTAATAATGAATAGCTTTCAGTGACATTACTGCTGCCACCAGCAATTATTTATTTATTTTTTATTTTATTTTATTATTATTTTTTTTATATGAACCAAAAACACGAGAGGTATTAGAACCTATAGTACTTAGTACACTGCTTGGGTTGGAGGTAGAGAAGATGAAAGAAGATATTTGTTAACATTGGACTGAACTTCTGTAGATTGTAATTTTCAGGATATACGTATGAAGGAAGGTTGTTCCAGAAAACGGCAGTTGAATGAATAAACGAGGAAGATGAAAAGTTGGTTCTGTGGATTTGAAGTTGGACAGTAAATGGATGTTGGTTGGCGGCCGCACGTGTTCGGACCGTTTTGAAAGAGAGAGCGGGAATTATAGAAGCCAATTCAGAAGAAATGCCCATGGAAGTATCTGTAGAAGAGGCATGCAGCAGAAACAGTACGTCTATGAGAAAGCGAGTGGAGAGACTCTGTTAGAGATGAATCATAAATTAACCTAACTGCCCTGTTCTGAATGGAATCAAGAAGCCTGAGAGAGGTTTTGGGGTCACCACCCCAGGATGTGGGAACAATATTCCATGGCAGGGCGGATTTGCGATTTATACAGAGTGAGCAGCTATTTGGAAGAAAAGTAACACCGAGAGCAAAAGAGAAAACCAAGTTTTTTAGATGCAGAAGAAGCAATATTTGTAATGTGCTTGTGCCAAGAGAGATTAAAAGTCAGGGTAATCCCCAAAAGAGATGTATCATTTTGCCTAGAAATCGGAGTGTCACCAAAAGATAAGCATAGGAGCAGAAAAATCCTTTTTGCGAGATATAAGACAACACTGAGTTTTAGAAGGGTTGAAATCAACTAAGTTGTCTTTGCCCCACTGGAGAATTACCTGAAGATCGGCATTTAAGGAATTGGTAGCAGATTTTCGAGAAGTTGAAGCTGATTGAGCAGGACAAGGTTTCACAAAATGGAAAGTTGAATGCAATGTGCTATCATCGGCAAAACTATGGATTGGATTTCCAGTCAATGGAAGGAGGTCATTAATATACAAGAAGAAAAGAACTGAACCTTGGGGGACACCGGCATTAGGGAAGAAGTTAGAAGACAGAGAGCCATCTACCATCACCCTCAGTGAGCGATCAGAGAGAAAACTGGATAACCAGTTACAAAAAACAGTTGGAAAACCATAAGACGGAAGCTTGTTTAGAAGACCTTTATGCCAAACACGATCAAAAGCCTTTGAGATGTCAAGAGCAACTACTTGTGTTTCACCAAACCTTTCCATTGAATTAGCCCATAAATGGGTAACATACGCCAGAATATCACCAGTGGATCGACACTGACGGAATCCATACTGGCGATCGTTGATCACACGGAAGGTTTCTAGGTAGTTTAAGAGTTGGTGGTTAATTGATTTCTCCATTACTTTAGAAAGAGTAGAAGTAACTGCAATGGGACGATAATTGGATGGGAGGGATTTGTCACCCTTTTTTAGGAACTGGCTGGATATGAGCAAATTTCCAAGCAGAAGGAAAAACACCTTTGGAATAAAAAAAAAGTACAAAAAGGTGGCAAAGAATAGGAGTAAGTTCAGGAGCATAGGTTTTGAGAACAAGTGGAGAAATACCATCAGGGCCTGGAGCTTTCTAGTATTAAGATTCATCAAAATCCTTCTGATATCCTTTTGACGGAAGACCACAGGAATGGTGGGAGGTGTTTAACCAAGATCATTAATACATGAGCTGGAAGAAAAATGGGATGCTAGCAGGTCAGCTTTATCCTTGGCTGAAGTGACAACAGAACCATCTAGTTTGGACAGAGGTGGGAGCAGAGATGGGCAAAAGTTGCGGGCAATAGCTTTGGCAAGAGACCAGAATGCTCAGCTGCCATTAGGGCAAGGAACAAGTTTTCTACTCTTCGCCTGTTCAAACTCTAGTTTGGACTGATTAATAACTGCTTTACAATTGTTGCAAGCTTTGGTGTAGGCAGAAAATGAAACTGAAAAATTAGAAACAAGCCAATTACGATATGCAGCATTCTTCTCTTGAACAGCCTTAGCATATTTATTGGAAAACCAAGGTTTAGATAAAGACCGAGATTTTAAAGTGGAGTGTGGGATAAAGGATTCCATTCCTGCAAGAATAATTTCATTGACACGATCTGAGCAAACATTGACATCGGAAGTTTTGAAACAGTAATCCGACCAAGGAAAAGAAGAAAAGAAATCTCGCTGGTCATCCCATTTTGCATTCTTGTAATGCCAAACAATACGAGGTTGGGAATAGCCATGAGATAAAGGTTCCATTGGAGAAGAGACAATCACCAAGTTGTGATCAGAAGTGCCTAAAGGATCTCTCACTTCGACCGTGTACTTAAAAGGGTTGATTGCTTGAAAAAGATCGTGTATTGGCTGTATGATTAGAATTGTCCGGTATTCTTGTAGGTAAATGAACAATCTGTGCTAGATCATTAGTAATTTCAAAAGCCTCAGCATCTCGATCTGCTGGGTCGGTGTGACTAGAAAACGGAAGCCAGCTGGAGTTGTGAACATTAAAATCACCAAGGAAAATTACCTCACTGTTAGGAAAGTTGGACTGGAGGAAGTCAAAGAGCTCCAAGCGATTAGTGGAGTTGGGAGAACAGTAGAGACAACAGATGAATTTGACACGAGGTAGAGAGATTTTAAGCCAGAGAAGATCAAAGAGAGGAGATGTTGTTGTTGTTGTTGTTTTGGTTTTTAGGAGCTTAGCAACTAAGGTCATATTGCTCCGGGAAATGCGGTGGTCATTCCCTGACCTTTCCGCATCCTCCGTATTTGGTGGTGACGGGCTCGAACCCCGGTCTAATCAAGAAGCGTGTGCTACGCACTGCTGCTCCTTCCCACCTGGCTACGGAGGCGCCTCAAAGAGAGGAGATTCCAAATTGCCAAGTCTCTAACAGGGAATATCAGAACGGACATATGCACAAGTAGCACCTTTGAGGCGAAAGGAATCATACAGCAAATAATTTGGACGTCTGAGATGAGCAGTAGCTGAATCAACCGATAACTGAGATTCTGTCAGAAAAAGTACATGGGGTTTTGGCAGATTGTAAGTGGAAATGGACATCATTGAGATGAGAACCGAGACCATGTATATTTGTGAAATGAACGAGAATGTGTTTGGGAGGTTCTTTTCGCAGATAAATTTGTTCCAATAGTTTGTCAATTCATGGTGTACATTCAGAAGTAAGGAAAGGGGACAAGGATATGCTGTATGAAGTAATGAAAATGGCTGGATATGAGCAAATTTGAAAGCAGAACATAAGGAAAAACACCTTTGAAAAAAGGCAGCAAAGAACAGGAGTAAGTTCCAGAGCACTGATTTTGAGAACAAGCGGAGAAATACCATGAGGACCTGGAGTTTTCTTAGCATACACAGATGCAGCAAAATCTTTTTGACATCCTTTTAACAGAAGACCACAGGGGGGGGGTTTTGAATAGGCTGTGGTGGGAGGTGTTTTACCAGTCATTGGCGCCTCCGTAGCCAGGTGGGAAGGAGCAGCAGTACGTAGCACACACTTCTTGATTAGACCGGGGTTCAAGCCCATCACCACCAAATACGGAGGATGCGGAAAGGTCAGGGAATGACCACCGCATATACCGGAGCAATATGGCCTTAGTTGCCAATGCTCCTAAAAACAAAACAACAAACAAACCAAAGTCATTAATACATGAGTTGGAAGAAAGATGGGATGCTAGCAGGTCAGCTTTATCCTTGGCTGAAGTCACAATAGAACCATCTGGTATTGACAGAGGTGGGCAAAAGTTGCAGCCAATAGCTTTGGCAAGAGACCAGAATGCTCGGCTACCATTAGGGCAAGGAGCAACTTTCCTACTCTTATTCTGTTCAAAATCTAGTTTGAACTGATTAATAACTGTTTTCCAATTGTTGCGAGCTTTGGTGTAGGCAGAAAATGAAACTGAATAATTGGAAATAAACCAATTACGGTATGCAACATTCTTCTCTTGAACAGCCTTAGCACCAGTGCTTTTTTTGTGATGGTACAGCGTACCGACACCTTTATTAACAGTGATGTGTGACATCTGGATGCAGTACACTTTGAAATTTGTAATATTCCGTAAATTTTTTTCACATGTTTATCTACTATTCAAATAAGCTTAAAATTATTTAACTAAATTTACATTTTTCATTGTCTATTGTTAAGATATTTTCTATATAAAACTGTATAACCATTTTCATAATTCTAAATTACCCAGTCGGACCTCTGTTTAATTATATTGAATTCCCCTTGGAAGTTACACGTAAAATAGTTTCCATTGAGCGAGAAAATTTTCATATAGCGAACGGATTAGGAGAGAATTAACTTGGTACGCCCTGTTCGCATCTCTGGCCTTCAAGCAATTAGTGCTGCTGCACGAATTAAGAGAGCTGAAGGGATTACCATTCTACAACTTAGTGGTACCTGGTAAAAACTATCCGACCACCTACGGAGAAGTCGCGCTGGTCTGCAGTGAGCTGATCAAGATGTATTCCGAATGGGCTCTGGTCCACCATCTACTGCAGTGGTGTCCAAACATTTCCTGTACAGGGGCCTTATTCAAAAAAATTCATAGATTTTAGTGTGTTACGTTTTCCATATCTTGTTGCTTGTAAAAGTAAAATTGAAAATATTCAAAAATTTTATTAAGTACAATACACAACTACATTTACTGAACAAAACATTTGAGTTTTTTTTGATAATTAACAAAATTTAAAATGCTGTTTTAGTTCACTTTCCAGGCAGGCTTTAGGTTGGACACCTTCGTGAATTAGAAAAGTGATTTTCTTTTACCCTGACAAATAACCATCTGTTGTTTCGCGGAAGTGTGTTATCCACTTTTTTTCGGTAAATTTTCCTCATCTCTGTTTACATGGTCACAGTACCTGAATAAATGACACTGACATTTTGGACGGTTTCAAAAAAAAAAAAAAAAAATCCAAATTTAAGAACTAGTGACAATACCGATGACGTGAGAAGGAAAACGAGAACAACAAAGGTATTAAACTTTCTAAACATGAATTGTTGGCATTTTGGCGAAAATGAAGTTAGAAAATTGTCAATTAGGTTACAGTTAAATGCAATTCGTGGATACCTAGTTGATAAGATGTTTTCGGAAGAATTGAAGAATTTGATGGATGCTCTGAGTACGATACCAATTTCTTCAATTAAATGTGAACGAGGATTTTCACAAATGAATCTGATTGTCAGCCCAACCTTCGTTGATGACAAAACGTTTCTGCACTACTGTTTCTTAAAATTGCATGCCCACCGCTGACCCGCTTCGATCCAGCAAAATATGTCGATTCGTGGCTGCTTCGGAAACGTCATTCAGTAACCGACACACACAAAGAGGAAGAAAAGAAGTCGGCATAGGGTGTAGGATGAAAACTTAATAAAAATTTGGAATATTCTACAAAAACTTGATTATAAAATTATTTTTACTTATTATTTTTAGGGGCCATTAGTCTAACGGACTCTTAAAATGTCACTCCGTCCGTCCGTCTGTCACAGCATTGTATCTCTGGAACCACTCAACCTATTGACTCGAAATTTTGCATGGGTTTGCACATCAAGTGGGCCAACGTAGCGCCATATTGATCATTGTTGATAAAAATTTGTCTAAGAAATGGAGGGGGGTTAAATTGTGGGGAGATAAAAATGTTGTCGACAACCTATAGCTACACCGTTGGAAAGAGCTTGAGTATGTTTAAAATATAATTTTAAAATTAAAAATGGCGGCGCCAGACAGGAAAATGTCACTTTCGTGTCCCCCTCTATTTCCATCACTAACGGAGCTAAAAATTTAAAAATCACATTAGCTATGCGTTATTCGATGCTTATCAAGGGAAAACTACTCCGATTGAAATCTATCATTTATAATTAAATGATAAATTATATATGTGCTAAAATTAAAAAAAACAATTTTTTATTGCACTTCAACAGCACGCTGCTTTGTATAAGTAACTCTCCTTTTGGTGACAAAAAAGGTTGCTAAATAGTTGTTAATAATTCTGTAAAAGTCATTTATAAATTTTGCGACAAGAAGTATTTTTTAACAATTTTCAAAGCTGGAGTTGTCCCGGCAAAGAGATATTCAGAGAGTCAGTGTTGAGGTGGTGGTGGTGGAGAGGTGCCTGCACGGAGTCTTGCACGGCCCTCACCTGCCAGTCTCTTCTCCTCCGAGACTTTAATCGCTTCTCCAGGAAGAAATCTGAGTCGCTTCTTCCACCCTTGGCATTCACAACTGGAAAGACTCACTCAAATAGACATTTTCGTTATTTCCTAAGTTTTAGGCCAAGCCAGGGTACTAGAAACTTTTTTCAGTTACCATAAGACTCTCTATTTGCGATATTACACTAACAACCATTTGTGACTACGGACCCTTCATCCTGAGTGTCCGGCACTCAGTAGTTGACCGATTGATTTATTTATTTTATTCACATTTTACTTATTTTTCTATATATACTTGAATAATTAATTTATACTTAATAAACTGTTAATATACTAAATTTGTTGTTCTTATTCCAAAAGCATTACTACAAAACAATATCAGGAAAAAAAATTTTTAGAGTACTTTTCATATCCTTTTAATTTTCAATTTTTCCTGATAGCAAAGAATGAGTACCAGCACCTATTTTTTTACAAAAAAAAAAAGCACTGCTTAGCACATTTATTGGATAACTAAAGGATGAGATTTCAAAGTGGTGTGTGGAATAAAGGATTCCATTCCTATAAGAATAATTTCACTGACACGATCTGAGCAAACATTGACATCAGAAATTTTGAAACAGTAATCCAACCAAGGAAAGGAAGAAAATAAATCTCGCAGTCATCCCGTTTTGCATTCTTGTAATGCCAAACAACATGAGGTTGGGAATAGCCATGTGATAAAGATTCCATTGGAGAAGAGACAGTCACCAAGTTGTGATCTGAGGTGCGTAATGGACCACTCACTTCAACTGAGTACTTAGAAGGGGTGTTTGTGAGAAAAAGATCAAGCATGTTGGCTTTATGGTTAGGACTGTCCGGTATTCTGGTAGGGAAATGAACAATCTGTGCGAGATCATTAGTAATTTCAAAAGCCTCAGCATCTCGACCAGCTGGATCTGTGTGACTAGAAAATGGAAGCCAGCTCGAGTTGTGAATATTAAAATCACCAAGGAAAATTACCTTACTGTTAGGAAAGTTGAACTGGAGAAAGTCAAGTTGCAAATAGAGGAAGTCAGAGTTCCAGGTGATTAGAGGAGTTGGGAGAACGGTAGAGACAATAATATGAATTTGCCAGAATGAGGTAGAGATTTTAAGCCAGTGAAGATCAAAAATATGAGATTCCAAATTACCAAGTTTCTGACAGGGAATAACAGAATCAACATATGCACGAGTACCATCTTTGAGGGTAAAGGAATCATACAGCAAATAATTTGGGCAACTGAGATGAGCAGTGGTTGAGTCAACTGATAACGGTGATTCTGTCATAAAAAAGTACATAAGGTTTGGTAGACTAAGTGGAAATGGACATCATTGAGTTTAGAACTGAGACCACCTATATTTGTGAAATGAACAAGGAAGTGTTTGGGAAGTTTAGATCTTTTTGCAGATAAGTTTTCTCTATTAGTTTCGCAATTCATTGTATATTCAATAATAAGAAAAAGTGGGGGGAGGGCATGGTGTATGAAGTAATGAGATTGCTGGATACTGTGTATACATGGTAAGAATATACCCAGATCTTTGACATAATGTGGCTTCAACAATGTCCCCCCCCCACATACATACTACTCAGACTCCCTCCAGTCACTCTCTGGTAGAGTAGAGTTAGCAAGATTATACACTAGCTGATCTGGAAGCCTCCTAGAGAGTTATCAATAGGTTCTGTCCGGTGTACCAACTAGTGGCCGACCTGCAAATACCGTTTTAGAGCTGTACCCTCGAAATGTAAGGAAGATTGGTGTCTTTTGAGGTTATGATGTTCATCATAACCTCCATAACCTCAAAAGACATCAAATCATACTGCATGATGGAAGAGATGGAGAAGGTTTGACCAGAACTTAGCTCTGGAGACTAAACATGGGTTCCACCACTTCAAGCCTCCAATAATAAAAGTGGTAGTATTGCACCGGTTGATGAGTCATCTACCATCTAGTGTTGCCTATTAACACAGAGGGGCAACATTCCTCCGTGTGGTGTGGACACCACACCTCGACCCCTGCATACGTTGGTTCACATCTGGCTGGTCGCCCAGTGTGCTTGCACATGGGGGTACTACCATATACCAGCTCCTTGACATAATGTGGCATCAACAAGCCCCCCCCCCCCTGCACACACTACTTGAACTCCCTTCGGTCACCATCTGGCAGAGTAGAGTAGAGGCAGCGAGATTATACACTAGCTGATCCGAAATCCTCCTAGAGTTACCAATATATTCATTCTGGTGGACTATCTAGCAGCTGGCCTGCAAGCACTGTTTTAGTGCTGTACCCTTGAAAGGTGAGGAAGATTGGATCTCATCATGATACTGCATGATGGAAGAGATAGGGCGGTGTTGCCAGAGCTTTGCTCTGAGACTAAACATGGGGTCCATCGCTTCAAGCCTCCAATAAGCAGAGTGGTGGTATTGCACTGGTTGATGACAGTCACCTACCACCTAGTAAACAGAGATGCAATTTACTAAGAAGTAAATTTCTGAAAAGTTAAAACAATTAATTTAATGTCATATTAAATTGTACAAATTATTTCTCAGTAGATTGTCATATGGCTCACCCTGAACTAGCATGCATGAAATTTGAGCTTAGCAGAGTTTTTAACAAAATGCAGCCAAATGGTGTTCCTTTATTTGATTAATATAATTTTCTATGATAGTTTTATCCTATTTTCTTTAGCCATTAAAATTTACTACAATTTAAAAAAATGGAAGGAAATATAACCCACTTCAAGGTTGTTTGAAGATTGTTTTGTGTGTGTGTTCAACTATTCTAGCTACAAAAAAAAAAAAAAAAAAAAAAAACACACACACTTAAGTGTCTGCAAGGAATCTCTCTGAGATTGGCTAACTATAATCCTGATTACAGATTCCTTTAAGAACTCCTCCAGCATCTGACCCAGACTTTTCAAAATGAAGTGACAAAATCGCTATACTATCATGGAGAACATCACTGTGTGAAAAAACAACTCATGACTTTGACAATTAGTAAATATTGAAATTTAATTTTAACCATATTTAGAAATTGATATTATACAGTAAACTTTAAAATTCTGCACACATCCAAAGATGGATGTACCAGATTTTTGAGAGGTATGCCCAGTAGTTGAGCAGTTTTAGAGAAATACATTTCAGTAAATATTACACACAAACAACTGAAATAATTTACATTTATGACTATCTTGTCATTTCATTTGTTTTTGCAGGCAGTAGAACTTGAACTCCATGTATAATGCAATGGTTTTAATTCTCACAACTCGTATTGGCCCTGGTATTAGGGCCAATACGAGTTGCCCCTGGTATTGCTTTTAACAGATAGCTCTAATTATATTACAACTTTGAAAACTGATTTCATTTACTGCTGAAACATGGAAGAAATCTTTACACCTATTTTGTCTGCGTATTGCACTAGAGACAACCTACCATTTGATTAAGGGCCAGTTAGTCCTGAAACACACTGACATAGAAATCATCTTTTTAAAAAGGTTTATGATGTTGCAGAGCAGATATCTTTTAAGGGCATAAAAGGTGATATAGTTGTACACATTGGCACTAATGCTATTAAGAGTAGGAGACCAGCAGAATTACTTAACACGTACCGGTCACTGTTGAAAAAAAGCCATGAATAGGGTTGAAATTGAAAGTGTCTGCAATTCTGCCTAGACACGATAGGAGGAAGTATATGATGAGAGCCTTGTCAATCAATTCGTCCCTGGAAAGATTGTGCAAGGCTCAAGGTGTAGAATTTTTTTTAGCCTGGTCTGTACTTGTTAACAGGAGAGACTGCTTCTACAGGGATGGGATACACTTAAATAGAAAGGGTGCAAGAATATTTGCTGATGATATCGAGGCAGTGTTACGTGGGTCGGAAAACTGCTAGCCTGGGGGGGGATACAAGGACTAATAGATTAACAGTAGCCACTGGCAGAAGTGAAAGTGATTCTTGCACTGCTTCTATTGGAATGAGCAGAAGCCTGAAAAACAAGATGCAGGATATGTCAGAGACTCGGAGTCATTGCAGTACAAGTAAACACATGGGTTGTGTTTGGGTAGCTAAGAATAGAAATAGGTGCATGTATACTTGTGTGTACACCAATGCTAGGAGTTTAGTAAATAAATTTGATGAATTTGAGGTATTGCTCAAAACATCAAAGGCAGATATTGTTGGGATATCAGAGACGTGTTGTCACACAGATATAAGGAATGCAGAACTGGAATTTGGGGAGTACAACGTCTACAGAAAGGATAGACTGGATAGGAAGGGAGGAGGGGTTATGCTATTAGTTAAGAAATACATAAAATCCAAGGAAGTGAAGCCAGTGGACATCGCTGGACAGTGCAGTGTCGAGTCAGTTTGGTGTGACATAAGCATTGGGAGATCAAAATTGAGAGTGGGAGTGTGCTATAGGCCTAATGACTCTGATGAGTATAATAAGAAACTGTACAGGGAAATAGAGTGGGCCAGTAAATCAGAGAGTCTTATAATGGGAGATTTTAATTTCCCAGATATTGACTGGAATTTGGGGGCTGGTCACTCACACACTAGTAAGGCTTTTGTGGATTTATTGGATGATTGTTTTCTACATCAGCATGTTCGGGAGGCAACTAGAGGGAGGAATACTCTTGATTTGATTATCAGCAGTGATTCTTCATGCATTAAGAATCTGCAGATAAATAAACCACTAGGTGGCAGTGACAGTGTGCTGAAGTGGGATTTACTCAAAGAGGTAACTACCATTAGGGGTAAAGGGAAGGGTTATTGCTTTTGTAAAGGCGACTACGATGGACTGAGACAGTATTTAAATTCTCTACAGTGGGACCAACTGATGATGTTGCCAAAAGCAAATGCAAAATGGGAAGCATTCAAAGAACTTATCTTGGAAGCTACTAGGCTTTACATACCAACTAAGAAATATTGTTCAAAGTTTAGGCCTAAATGGATGTCAGATGAACTAATGAGGCACATGGCAGTGAAGAAACATGCATGGGATACATACAAATTAACACATGACACAGAAGCCTACGATAAATACAAGTTGATCTGTAACCAAGTTACAAAGGAGGTTAGGCAGGCAAAGGCAGATTACGAGAAATCTTGGCAAGGGATGCAAAGAAAAACAGCAAAGAGTTCTTTACTTATGTAAACTCTAGAAGGAAGGGGTTGAATCAGATTGGTCCACTTGATATCGATGGGTCAACTGTTGATGATCCTGCTCATGTAGTTAACAAACTAAATGAATATTTTGCATCAACATTCACACATGAGGAGTTATTTAGCGAGGGGAATGCCAGAGGTGTATTCAACTCTAGCAGTAAGCTAGAGAATCTTCTAATAACAGAGTAAAGTGGAGGAGAAATTGTTGAAGATAAACACAAGAAAAGCACCCGGGGTGGATGGGATCTATCCAGTTATATTAAAGGAGGCAGTAGAGGAAGTAAGCAAACCCTTAGCCATAATTATGAGAGTTTCCTTGGACTCAGGGGAGGTACCCACAGACTGGAGATGTGCAAATGTGACTCCAATTCACAAAGGAGGATCAAAGGCTGACACAAGTAATTATAGACCTGTGAGTTTAACTTCTGTTCCAGGAAACTTAATGGAGGCACTAGTTAAAGAAGCACTGCAGGATCATTTAGACAAGAATTCAGTTATAGCTCGGACACAGCATGGTTTTGTTAAGGGGAAGTCTTGCCTGACCAATTTGATTGGATACTATGATGCAGTCACAAAGGGTTGGGTCCATTATTGTTTTCTGTATTTATAAATGATATTGATGATGGTATATCAAGCTTAATGTTGAAGTTTGCAGACGATACAAAGGTAGGCAGGGTTGTCAAGGAGACTACTGATACTATACTGCTGCAACAGGATCTTGAAAGGTTGAGCAGATGGGCTGAGAGGTGGCAAATGAAGTTTAACATTGACAAATGTAAAGTACTACACATGGAAAACAGCAAGCCCAGAGCAACGTATCAACTCTGTGGTACTACACTGACAGTGGTAGAGAATGAAAGGGACCTGGGGGTGGTTGTGCAGGCAGATATGAAGTTCTCTGAACAGTGCAGACGGGCTGCAAGAGTAGCTCATGGTGTATTGTCAATGATATATAGGAATTTTTCTAGCAGGGATAAGGAGGTGATTATTCCCTTGTATAAGGCAATGGTCAGGCCACACCTAGAGTACTGTATACAGGTCTGGAGGCCTCATTTCAAGAAGGATGTAGAGCTGCTGGAACGAGTACAGAGAAGGGCAACAAGATTAGTGAATGGAACAAAGGGGTGCTCTTACGAAGAAAGGCTTAAGTTTTGCAAATTACAGTGTCTGGAGACTAGCCACGAGCGAGGTGATCGGATAGAGGTGTATAAAGCCTTGAATGGATTGAGCATGCTCAATGCTGATAGGATTCTTCCTCTCGCTCAGAATAATCACCTGAGAGGGCATAAATTCAAATTGAGGAAAGACAGATGTAGGATAGATGTGCGGAAATTTGCCTTTAGCCAGCGGGTGGTTGGTTGGTGGAACAGACTTCCATCTCTTGTCGTGGAAGTTGATAGCCTAAATAAGTTTAAGGCTCAGCTGGACAGGTATTTCGAACGAACAGAGGGGTGAAGTGGTTTTTTTTTTTTTTTTTTTTGGCTGATGCTGCATAAGCTTGCTTTCTTGCATTAAATGCCTCTACTAATGCTAAAACAAATGGCCAGTTAACCTTTTTGGAAAGGCCATCTGTTCAAAAGTATGCAATACCAAGGCACCTCAATTCCAAAGAAAAGTTTGTTCTATTGTGAAAATTAAGATTGTTGCGTTATTAAAGCAGTTTAAATCCCACTGGTCACAAAAACAAATTAAGAGCAAAAAAGTATCTCCTTGCTCTTCAATCCTGAAAGCATCTCATGGAGAATGAAAAGTCACTGCTTTCGGCATGTATTCTTAAAGACAATTGTGATCGCTGATACAGTGTGCCACATTTGCTTTCATATATATTTTATTTTATTTTATTTTTTTTTTTGTAAAATGCCAGATTTTACAGAATTCCAAATATTAGCATGCTGGATTCTACAGTTTACTATAATTAGAAAATTACAAGAAAATGTTTGAAATATGTAATCAAAAAGAACATGTTACTTCTCAGAAAATTTCAAAAGACATTTGAATTTTACTTCAATAAAAGATAATTTTACATATAAAGCTCAATAATTATTATTTTTTTCCCCTTCTATAAACATGACCAACAGAATGTAAATCTGATGCAACATAGTTAATGTGCATCATATAAATGACTACACAGCCATGTCATCATTAAATACAATATACGGTATGGGTACTTAACACTGAAAAATAAAGCTTTGAAAGATAAAGCATCAAAATGCATTTTGAAAACTAAATATTAGTGAAATGCTTATACACAGACCAAAAACAATCTGCTCTGACTTATTAAGAATTTTTTTTTTCTTTTGAAATTGACTTTGTTAAATGCAGGTAATGATGAGATTTAAGGCCATCTGATATGACATATTACATTTAAAACACTGCAAAGAAATTAGGTAATTCCAAAATAAGATTTTTCTAAAACAAAAACTGAAAATTTAATTGTGAATATCAACATTATGCTATATTAGTTACTAACACTGATACAAAATATTCTTTTCAACTTGCGTAAGTGTGATGGGAAGTTATTTTAAGAGTGGGGAAAAAAAAAAAAAAAAAATTGGCAAAGCAGTCAACAAAACCTTCTGCAGGCACTAGCATCATATTAAAAATAGACTCTACAAATTGGACATCTAGCAAGACTAGTCATAAAAAAATTAAAGAATTACTTAATGACGAATAAAATAAAAAAAGTTATATACATTTCGCATTTAAACCAAAGATTAAGAAACCTAGAGCACAAAATAAAAAAAAGTTCAAAGATTTCAACATAAAATGAAAAATTCCCAGAACAGACAATTTACTAAAAGTTTTCAACATATATGTTATTTCTTTTTATTTACTTAATTTGGACAACAACTATGGCAGGCAATGACTAGATTAAGTGGTAGCTTAAGTTCTGATGTCTGTTCCCTAGATATTTGCAATTTGTGTATAGTTCATCTTTGCACATTTTTGTAAAGAAAAACAAACATAATAGTCCATAGCTATGTTCCATAATTTTTTTTAAATATTAATAAGCAAAGTTAGATTTATTTCAGTCTTAAAAGTAGTAAGAAGACAAACTTGAGGACAAATACAAAAACAATATACTGAAAAATCTCATTAATACAAACTCTGTTTATACAAAGTATTTATTTATATGAAGTACGTACTCCTATGAAAGGATAGGCTTTTCTATGTAAATAATTTATGTATTACAAAGTTCATTTTCACCCTGTGAGAAATAAATATTGTTATTTTGAATGTTAATATTATTGTTATTTTGTATGTTTGGCACAGCTGTCTGATTATTGCCTCTGGCCACCCGGTTACCTGCTTCCTGAAGGACAGTACTAACTTGTTAGAATTTACTTTTGTGTAAACAAAACCAGTTTATGGTAGCTACAATGTAAGTGCACTCAGAAAAGGATGAGCTGTTAAATTAACAAAGGAATAACAAAAGTGAAAAAATGCACACACTGCAATCTAAAAAAGATGCCCAAAATGCATTGACATAATAGAGAATGTGTTGGCCTGCAGTAACGTTGGAGAAACAACTATTGCATATGATAGTGTCTGTGATGTAGTTAAAAATGCATATTGCACAAAAACTGTGCAAACAACATTGGATTCTTTCTTTAAATTAGATTAATTTATTAAAAAGTTAATGGTTTGTATGTCTCCTTTTATATTAAGATTGTAATTCTTTTTACTGTGATACTAAAATATTGTATATATCAAAATATATACTTTATAATATTTTCACTTCCATTAATTGCTTTTCTCTTAGTTGACCTTACAAATAAAATAGAATCTTTAAAAAATGTGTTAGTCCTATTAATGTATTGTTAGACAAAGCTTTTGTTTTTATTATATTTTAATTTATTTTTATTAATTTTTGATATTATTTATTATTATTCTTAGATATATATAGTATGTACCAAAAAAAAAAAAAAAAGGTAAAATTTTGACACTTGGGGAACCTCATTATTACAAAATGTGAATATTTAAGTCCCTTGAAGTTTATATTCGTAAGATCGACTGTGATTGTGTGTATGTTTATATTCGAAAACATATACATAAATCACACCAAACTAAGCTGTTATGGCACTTTTCTTTTCCTTTTATTTAGTTTCTTGTTTAATGTAAGAATGTATTACAATGTATTACGGGGAACATGCTTTGTAAAAAGGATAGGTGGAACAGGACCAGGGTATGTCTGCCAGGGGCAAAGGTTGATGACGTTGTAGAGCGAATATCATCTTTTAAGGGCACAAAAGGTGATATAGTTGTACACGTTGGCACTAATGATATTAAGAATAGGAGACTGGCAGAATTACTTAACAAGTACAGGTCACTGTTGAACAAAAGCCGAGAATTAGGGTTGAAATTGAGAGTGTCTGCAATTCTGCCCAGACACGATAGGAGGGACTATATGATGAGAGCCTTGTCGATCAATTTGGCCCTGGAAAGATTGTGCAAGGCTCAAGGTGTAGAATTTTTTTCAGCCTGGACTGTACTTGTTAACAGGAGAGATTGCTTCTACAGGGATGGGATACACTTAAATAGAAAGGGTGCAAGAATATTTGCTGATGCTATCGAGGCAGTGTTAGGTGGGTCGGAAAACTGCTAGCTTGGGGCGAGACAAAGACCAATAGATTGACAGTAGCCACTGGCAGAGGTGAAAGAGATTCTTGCACTGCTTCCATTAGAATGAGCAGAAGCCTGAAAAACAAGATGCATGATATTTCAGAGACTGCTGGGAGCCATTGCGGTACAAGTAAACACATGGGTTGTGTTAGGGTAGCTAAGAATAGAAACAGGTGCAGGTATACTTGCGTGTACACCAATGCTAGGAGTTTAGTAAATAAATTTGATGAATTTGAGGTATTGCTCAAAACATCAAAGGCAGATATTGTTGGGATATCAGAGACGTGGTGTCACACAGATATAAGGGATGCAGAACTGGAATTTGGGGAGTACGTCTACAGAAAGGATAGACAGGATAGGAAGGGAGGAGGGGTTATGCTATTAGTTAAGAAACACATAAAAACCAAGGAAGTGAAGCCAGTCGACATCGCTGAACAGTGCAGTGTTGAGTCAGTTTGATGTGACATAAGCATTGGGAGATCAAAATTGAGAGTAGGAGTGTGCTATAGGCCTAATGACTCTGATGAGTATAATAAGAAACCGTACAGGGAAATAGAGTGGGCCAGTAAATCAGAGAGTCTTATAATGGGAGATTTTAATTTCCCAGATATTGACTGGAATTTGGGGGCTGGTCACTCACACACTAGCAGGGCTTTTGTGGATTTATTGGATGATTGTTTTCTACATCAGCATGTTCGGGAGGCAACTAGAGGGAGTAATACTCTTGATTTGATTATCAGCAGTGATTCTTCATGCATTAAGAATCTGCAGATAAATGAACCACTAGGTGGCAGTGATCACAGTGTGCTGAAGTGGGATTTACTCAAAGAGGTAACTACCATTAGGGGTAAAGGGAAGGGTTATTGCTTCCGTAAAGGCGACTACGATGGACTGAGACAGTATTTAAATTCTATACAGTGGGACCAACTGATGATGTTACCAACAGCAAATTCAAAATGGGAAGCATTCAAAGAACTTATCTTGGAAGCTGCTAGGCTTTACATACCAACTAAGAAATATTGTTCAAGGTTTAGGCCAAAATGGATGTCAGATGAACTAATGAGGCATATGGCAGAGAAGAAAAATGCATGGGATACTTACAAATTAACACATGACACAGAAGCCTATGATAGATACAAGTTGATATGCAACCAAGTTACAAAGGAGGTTAGGCTGGCGAAGGCAGATTACGAGAAATCCTTGGCAAGGGATGCAAAGAAAAACAGCAAAGAGTTCTTTACTTATGTAAACTCTAGAAGGAAGGGGATGAATCAGATTGGTCCACTTGATATTGATGGGTCAACTGTTGATGATCCTGCTCAGGTAGCTAACAAACTAAATGAATAATTTGCATCGACATTCACACATGAGGAGTTATTCAGCGAGGGGAATGCCAGAGGTGTATTCGACTCTAGCAGTAAGCTACAGAATCTTGAAATAAAGTGGAGGAGAAACTGTTGAAGATAAACACAAGAAAGGCACCCGGGGTGGATGGGATCTATCCAGTTATATTAAAGGAGGCAGCAAAGGAAGTAAGCAAACCCTTAGCCATAATTATGAGAGCTTCCTTGGACTCAGGGGAGGTACCCATAGACTGGAGATGTGCAAATGTGACCCCAATTCACAAAGGAGGATCAAAGGCTGACACAAGTAATTATAGACCTATGAGCTTAACTTCTGTTCCAGGAAAATTAATGGAGGCACTGGTTAAAGAAGCACTGCAGGATCATTTAGACAAGACTTCAGTTATAGCTCGGACACAGCATGGTTTTGTTAAGGGGAAGTCTTGCCTGACCAATTTGATTGGATACTATGATGCAGTAACAAAAGAACTGGATGCAGGGAATAGCTTTGATATTATATACTTGGATCTTAGAAAGGCTTTTGATACTGTTGCACATGGAAGACTGCTACACAAATTGGAGCGGTGTGACATTGGAGGCAAATTGCTGCTATGGATAAAGGGGTGGTTGAGGGGGAGAAGACAGAGTGGTAATCAAATGACACTGCTCATCCTGGACTAATGTTATTAGTGGAGTCCCTCAGGGCTCAGTGTTGGGTCCATTATTGTTTTCTGTATTTATAAATGATATTGATGATGGTATATCAAGCTTAATGTCCAAGTTTGCAGACAATACAAAGGTTGGCAGGGTTGTCAAGGACACTACTGACACTATGCTGCTGCAACAGGATCGGGAAAGGTTGAGCAGATGGGCTGAGAGGTGGCAAATGAAGTTTAACATTGACAAATGTAAAGTACTACACATGGGAAACAGCAAGCCCAGAGCAACGTATCAACTCTGTGGTACTACACTGACAGTGGTAGAGAATGAAAGGGACCTGGGGGTGGTTGTGCAGGCAGATATGAAGTTCTCTGAACAGTGCAGACGGGCTGCAAGAGTAGCTCATGGTGTATTGTCAATGATATATAGGAATTTTTCTAGCAGGGATAAGGAGGTGATTATTCCCTTGTATAAGGCAATGGTCAGGCCACACCTAGAGTAGGTGTGGCCTGACCATTGCCTTATTTCAAGAGGGATGTAGAGCTGCTGGAACGAGTACAGAGAAGGGCAACAAGATTAGTGAATGGAACAAAGGGGTGCTCTTACGAAGAAAGGCTTAAGTTTTGCAAATTACAGTGTCTGGAGACTAGGCACCAGCGAGGTGATCTGATAGAGGTGTATAAAGCCTTGAATGGTTTGAGCATGCTTAATGCTGATGGGATTCTTCCTCTAGCTCAGAATAATCACCTGAGAGGGCATAAATTCAAATCGAGGAAAGACAGATGTAGGATAGACTTGGGAAATTTGCCTTTAGCCAGTGGGTGGTTGGTTGGCGAAACAGACTTCCATCCCTTGTAGTGGAAGTTGATAGCCTAAATAAGTTTAAGGCTCAGCTGGACAGGTATTTTGAACAGAGGGGTGAAGTGGAAGTGGGTTTTTTTTTTTTTTTTTTTTTTTTGGCTGATGCTGCATAAGCTTGCTTTCTTGCATCAAATGCCTCTACTAATGCTAAATGCTAATAATTTATGTATTACAAAGTTCATTTTCACCCTGTGAGAAATAAATATTGTTATTTTGAATGTTAATATTATTGTTATTTTGTATATTTGGCACAGCTGTCTGATTATTGCCTCTGGCCACCCGGTTACCTGCTTCCCGAAGGACAGTACTAACTTGTTAGAATTTACTTTTGTGTAAACAAAACCAGTTTATGGTAGCTACAATGTAAGTGCACTCAGAAAAGGATGAGCTGTTAAATTAACAAAGGAATAACAAAAGTGAAAAAATGCACACACTGCAATCTAAAAAAGATGCCCAAAATGCATTGACATAATAGAGAATGTGTTGGCCTGCAGTAACGTTGGAGAAACAATTATTGCATATGATAGTGTCTGTGATGTAGTTAAAAATGCATATTGCACAAAAACTGTGCAAACAACATTGGATTCTTTCTTTAAATTAGATTAATTTATTAAAAAGTTAATGGTTTGTATGTCTCCTTTTATATTAAGATTATAATTCTTTTTACTGTGATATTAAAATATTGTATATATCAAAATATATACTGTATAATATTTTCACTTCCATTAATTGCTTTTCTCTTAGTTGACCTTACAAATAAAATAGAATCTTTAAAAAATGTGTTAGTCCTATTAATGTATTGTTAGACAAAGCTTTTGTTTTTATTATATTTTAATTTATTTTTATTAATTTTTGATATTATTTATTATTATTCTTAGATATATATAGTATGTACCAAAAAAAAAAAAAAAAAGGTAAAATTTTGACACTTGGGGAACCTCATTATTACAAAATGTGAATATTTAAGTCCCTTGAAGCTTATATTCGTAAGATCGACTGTGATTGTGTGTATGTTTATATTCGAAAACATATACATAAATCACACCAAACTAAGGTGTTATGGCACTTTTCTTTTCCTTTTATTTAGTTTCTTGTTTAATGTAAGAATGCATGAAATTCAGGAATTTATTATTAACTGACTGAGTGATTCAAATTACATCTATAAGAATAATTTAAGAATTAAATCACAAAAGTTATTTCTCTGCTAATGTTGTAACTATTTGCTGATGTGGGAACTGTGTTATCCCCATTAATCCTTAACAACTGACCTATGGTCTCCGAGTACAGCAAATTGCACTTGATTGATTTTTGATAGGCGAAGCTTTTGGTACCCCCAAGTTAAATAAAAATTTTCTGTTCATACCCTGGATGAACATACACTGTAAGAAGGAATACTAGAAGGAATATTTTGTTCATACCCTGGAAGAAGGAATACTAGAAGGAATACTTTGTTCATACCCTGGAAGAAGGAATACTAGAACATTACTGTATTTAACAGTCACATGACTAGAAACAATCAGCTCAAATGAATGTACTAACAGACTCCCTCCCATGTGACCACAAATCCTCTTACGTTATAGGTTATATTCAGTGATAACAAAACAGCCTTAAGCATTTTGTGTAAACAAAAATAAAAATATTAAAAACTGAAGTGGTCTCTCAAACATTAATAGCTATGTAATTTTTTTTACAAATTTATTGTTCTAAAATAGCCAGTTAATAAGTGAACTATATTACAGGTCAGTTCTTCTAAACAGTTATAAACTAATTATACTACATTAAGATTAACTGATGACTCTTAACTATTATTGAAATGTGAAGTGAAGTGATTTCAGCCACCTAAAAATTTAACAAAATCTGCATATTGTGCATGAGAAACATTAGAGCTTATCCCTTGTCAGTTTCAATTTCAAGTATTACATAACAGTAAATTGAAACTGGCAAGTGAATTATTAAATATATTTTTTGCTAAAATGCATCATTTATATATATATATATATATATATATATATATATATATATATATATTTATTTTTTTTTTTTTATTTATTTATTTTTTTTTATTGTTTCTTGGTACTAAATTTTGCACAATCTGAAATAAGAACTTGATCTTTTAGTAGGATATGTGTAGTATTTATATATTTTCAAAAGAAGTTCTATAATTTTTCATGTTTGACACTTAATATGTTTGTTCATAAACTTGGCCATAAAATATTAATGTACAAACATTTATTTTACAGTTACTGCAGTTAAAAGCTATTGTATACTTTCTGATACTACACATCATTTTGAGTGCTAAGGAAATGCATAAGCTATTAAGGGTTAAATAGTGACCACCTTATATTTATCATATATATTATATGATAAATACCTATATGAAGGTAATCTTCCCAATGCAAAACTGTATACAGTCACTTATACCTCCACTCATTTGTGAAAATGTGCAAATGGACATGAACAAAAAAATGATTTCACACTGATACATCTTTAAATTATTCTTTGCATCTTCTTATGTTTAACTGGGAGATATTCAGAAGGCATGCAAAAA
Organism: Mastigoproctus giganteus; assembly: GCF_048544385.1. Lineage (NCBI taxonomy): Eukaryota > Metazoa > Arthropoda > Arachnida > Uropygi > Thelyphonidae > Mastigoproctus > Mastigoproctus giganteus. The sequence goes on from NC_143579.1 coordinate 166,391,199, forward strand.
ATTTTGAGGTAACCAAAAAGTTATATCACCAGAAAACATTTAATTTAATAAAAATATATTTAAAAAATGTGTATATTATATTTCATATAAAATCATATTTCTCATTTACAGCAATTAAAAGTACATATTTAAACACCATTATAGAGAACACTGGTGGCCCTTCAAAGCATGTGCAAAGACCAAAGCAGAAATTTTATCTGTAACCAGTTTTGACCAATTATTTCTTAATGTCTTGTGAAAATGATTTTTATGACACAGATGGTCAGTTGGCTTGAATTCTTTTGTATTTTGACTAACATAAATTGACTGTATATCTTTTGATCTGCATAATGACTGTGAAGAGACAACTGGCATTTTTATCCTATTTTCTTGAATATTTTGGATCCACAATGAAATATCTTGCCTTTTTTCTGAAGGCATATTTTGATGACAGTTTTTTATGTTTGTAGGTAAGTGATTTTTCATATGAGACATTAGACTTGGCTGATGCATAAAGCTTTTATGACACTCACTGCATTTATACATTTTCTGAGGAATATGAATAGGTTCATTGTTCTGCTGATTAACAAACTTGTGACCAATACAACTACTGCAGGGAAGAGGCTTTTTTCGAGTAATGGCCATCTTTCTATGTAAATGAAAAAAAAAAAAAAAAATCAATCTCTCATATTATTTGTGACCTATCATATTAATATATGCAATCTAGACAAATTAATGGAAATGGCTACTTTTTTATTTATTTATTTTTTTTAAACAAAGCAGCAATACATCTCTAATTCCAATTACAAAAACAATGAAAATGAATCTCATGTTTATCACCTGATATATAAATTTATTACCTGATATATTTTCCAGTGCCCAGAATTTTACGATTCTAATAAGAACCTGCAGATGAGGTCAAATGCCTTACCACAAGTTTTAATACCGCATTGAAAAAATTAAATTACCACTATTTAAGCTCTTATCAATAACAACAGATGGAGTTAAAGCAATAATGGGGCACTGTAACAGATTCATCGTATTGTGCCAAAACAATGATGAATTCCCAGATTCATCATCCACCAACAAGTGTTAGCCAGCAAAAGATTAAATACTAAAAGTGCTATGGACACATATGTGTAGCTTTCAAAATCGCAAATTCCATCAGAGGACAATCTCTTCAAAGGAGAAATTTCAAAATGCAACTCGATGAAAATGAACCAGATCTGATATTACAGATAGATGTGAGATTGCTGAGTCGGAGTAAGTTTCTACAAAGATTTCGAATTTTGCCGAATGAAATTAAAAAATTTGTTGATCAAAGGGGAGTTGATCATCAGTAGCTACAAGATATGGATTGGTTGTGTGATCTGGCTTTTTTTGGCAGATTTTACCAGTAAATTAAATGATCTGAATTTGGAATTACAAGGAAAAAATAAAAATGTGGGTGACATGATTCGTAGTATTTCTGCATATAAATATCAATTTTTGGCAATGGCTAAGGATCTCAAAGAAAAAAAAATTCTATCATTTTGAAAATAGCAAGATCATTTCTGAAAATATCCTGTTTTTGAATTTAATAGTGAGAAATGTTTCTGAAATTGAGAAAGTTGTGGATGATTTTGAAACCAGATTCAGTGATTTTAAAACAATTGAAGATGTTGTTCAATATATTTCTTATCCATTTAATACCGGCTTAGATACTAAACAAATTGTGGGGGGGGAGAATCACTGAGATGTTTCAAGTGGAGAAAATATTACTTGAAAATGAAATTATTACATTTCGAAACGATATCTTCCTAAAAGCCAGATCATCAGAAACAGACTTTTGGGAATATGTTTGCTGAGAAAAGTACCCAAATGTAAAAAAATGCAGTGAACTTTTAAATTCCTGTTTTAGTTCCAAATATCTATGTGAATTGGCCTTTTGGTATTTGAAATAAACAAAGGCAAAACTCTACTCTACAAAGACAATCCACTACTCTTACGGACTTGCATACAGAAGATTCTTTGCGGTTGGCTTTATCACAATATATCCCTGGCGCCTCCGTAGCCAGGTGGGAAGGAGCAGCAGTACGTAGCACACGCTTCTTGATTAGACCGGGGTTCGAGCCCGTCACCACCGAATACGGAGGATGCGGAAAGGTCATTCAGGGAATGACCACCACATATCTCGGAGCAATATGGCCTTAGTTGCTAATGCTCCTAAAAAACCAAAATAACAACAAATAACAATATATCCCCGATTTTGAAAGCTTGGCAGATGACATGACAGATGACACACAAACTACATATAAATTAAAAATTTAAATATGTATGAATTTAAAATAAGAATTTTGAATTGAATTTTAAAATTTATAAACGGCATTTTTCAATATGTGTTGATTAACTTTTTTAAGCATGTACAATGAAATTCTTGAGCTGGTAGATCACGGTACATTTTAAAGAAAAAAAGTAGATTGCATTGCAAATTAAGTTGCCCACCCCTGATCTATTGGGTTGCAAGAAGTACTGTTACCCCACCAAACAAAAAAAATTTGTGCCATGTGTTGATGCTTTAACAATTGTAGTTTCTGTACTGCAGATGTGTGCACTTTAGGGTTCTCTGATGCAGTTTTTTCTTTAAATGAAGGTTTTGTAGTTATGTACACAAAAACTATTTGAAGCCAGTTGCATAAAGGACAAATCAAGGTCAAGAAGACAAGCACTGCTGTGCAAGTGTAAATACATTTGTAGAATGTATTTAGCATTAGCATTATTTTTAGCACTTGTTGAGGCATATGATGCAAGCTTATACAGCATCAGCCAAAAAAAAAAAAAACTTCCCATTTCACCCATCCAGTCACTCCAAATGTTTGTCTAGTTCATCAAATTTATTTAAGCTATCAACTTCCACAACAAAAGATGGAAGTCTGTTCCAGCAATCAACTACCCGCTGGTTAAAGGCAAACTTCCGCACATCTATTCTACAACTGTCTTTCCTCAATTTGAATCTATGTCCCCTCAGGTTCTTAATCTGAGTAAGCAGAAATATCCTGTCAGCATTGAGCCTGCGCGAACCTTTCAAGGCCTCATACACCTCAATCAGGCCATCTCACAAGTGCCTAGTCCCCAGATGCTGCAACTTGCAGAACTTAAGCCTTTCTTCATAAGCACACCCCCTTTGTTCCTCTCACCAATCTTGTTGCCATTCTCTGTACACGTTCTAGCAATCTACATCCTTCCTAAAATGAGGCTTCTAGACCTGTATACAGTACTCAAGGTGTGGCCTGACCATTGCCTTATACAAAGGGATAAATCACCTTCTTGTCTCTGCTAGCAAAATTCCTATATATCATTGACAAAACTCCATGACCTGCTCTGGCAGCCTATCAACACTGCTCAGAGAATTTCATATCTCACTGCACAATTACTCCCAGGTCTTTTTCATTCTCCACCTCCCTGAGTGTAGTACCGCACAGTTGGTACATTTCTCTTGGGTTACTGCTACTCATATGCAGTACTTTGCATTTGTCAATGTCAAACTCCAGTTGCCAATTCTCAGCCCATCTGCCTAACTTTTCTAGATCCTGTTGCAGTAGCATACTGTCATTAACAACCCTGATATACCTTCAGGGTTGTTAATGACAGATATATAACCCTGATATACATTAAGCCTGATATACCTTCATCGATATCATTGATAAATACACAAAATAACAATGGGCCCAGCAACAAACCCTGGGGAACTCTGCTAATAACATTAGTCCACGTAGAGCAGTGTCCATTTATTATCACTCTGCTGTCTCCTACTTAACCATCCCTTTATCCTTGGCAGTAACTTGCCCTTAATGCCATACCACTCCAATTTGTACAGCAGTCTTCCATGTGCAACAGTATCAAAATAATTTTTTGTGTCCAATTCCTTTGTGACCACATCATAGTTTCCAATCAAACTGGTCAGACAAGACTTTCCCCTTAACAAACCCATGCTGTGTATGAACTATTACTACTGTCTTGTCTAGGTGATCCTGTATCACCCCTTTAACCAGTGACTCCATTATTTTTCCCAGAACAGAAGTTAAACTAACAGGTCTATAATTATTTCTGTCACCCTTTGAACTCTTTGTTGGTGATACATTTGCACATCTCTTAGTCCATCGGGATCTCCCATGACTCTAAGGATGCTCCCATAATTATGGATAAGGGTTTCTTTACTTCCCTTGCTGCCTCCATTATAAATAAATAGATTCCATCTGCCCCAGGTGCCTTTTTTATGTTTAACTTCAACAATTTCTGCTCCACTTTGCTCTCAGTTATTACAAAATCACTTAGCTCCCTGTTAGTTTGATAATCTTCTGGCATTCCCCTCCTTGAATAACTCCTCATGTGTGAATGTAGATGCAAAATATGCATTCAGTTTATCAGCTACTTGAGCAGGATCATCAATAGACGAACCATCTATGTTAAGTGGACCAATCTGATTCATCCCCTTCCTTCTAGAGTTTACATATGTAAAGAACTCTTTGTGTCCTTTGCCAAAGATTTTTCATAATCTGCCTTCGCCTGCCTAACCTCCTTTGTGACTTGATTACAGACTAGCTTATATCTGCTGTAGGCTTTTGTGTCACCTGATAATTTACATGCATCCCATGCAATTTTCTTCTCTGCCATGAGCCTCATTAATTCATCCGACATTCATTTAGGCCTGAACCCTGAACAGTATTTCTTAGTTGGTATGAAAAGCCTAATAGCCTCCAAGATTAAGTCCCTGAAGGCTTCCCATTTAGAATTCACGATTGGTAACATCATCAGTTGATACCACTGTATAGAATTTAAAAACTGTCTGAGACCACTGTATTCACCTTTGCGAAAACAAAAACCGTTCCCTTAATGGTAATTACATCTTTAAGTAAATTCCACATTTAGCATTAGCATTAGTAGAGGCATTTGATGCAAGAAAGCAAGCTTATGCAGCATCATCCAAAAAAAAAAAAAAAAAAAAACCACTTCCACTTCACCCCTCTGTTCGTTCAAAATACCTGTCCAGCTGAGCCTTAAACTTATTTAGGCTATCAACCTCCACCACAAGGGATGGAAGTCTGTTCCACCAACCAACCACCCGCTGGCTAAAGACAAATTTCCGCACGTCTATCCTACATCTGTCTTTCCTCAATTTGAATTTATGCCCTCCAGGTGATTATTCTGAGCTAGAGGAAGAATCCCATCAGCATTGAGCATGCTTAAACCATTCAAGGCTTTATACACCTCTATCAGATCACCTCGCTGGTGCCTAGTCTCCAGACACTGTAATTTGCAAAACTTAAGCCTTTCTTCGTAAGAGCACCCCTTTGTTCCATTCACTAATCTTGTTGCCCTTCTCTGTACTCGTTCCAGCAGCTCTACATCCTTCTTGGAATGAGGCCTCCAGACCTGTATACAGTACTCTAGGTGTGGCCTGACCATCGCCTTATACAATGGAATAATCACCTCCTTATCCCTGCTGGAAAAATTCCTGTATATCATTGACAATACTCCATGAGCTACTCTTGCAGCCCGTCTGCACTGCTCAGAGAACTTCATATCTGCCTGCACAACCACCCCCAAGTCCCTTTCATTCTCTACCACTGTCAGTGTTGTACCACAGAGTTGATACGTTGCTCTGGGGTTGCTGTTTCCCATGTGTAGTACTTTACATTTGTCAATGTTAAACTTCATTTGCCACCTCTCAGCCCATCTGCTCAACCTTTCCAGATCCTGTTGCAGCAGCATAGTGTCAGTAGTGTCCTTGACAACCCTGCCAACCTTTGTATCGTCTGCAAACTTGGACATTAATCCCGATATACCATCATCAATATCATTTATAAATACAGAAAACAATAATGGACCCAACACTGAGCCCTGAGGGACTCCACTAATAACATCAGTCCACGATGAGCAGTGTCCATTGATTACCACTCTCTGTCTTCTCCCCCTCAACCACCCCTTTATCCATAGCAGCAATTTGCCTCCAATGTCACACTGCTCCAATTTGTGTAGCAGTCTTCCATGTGCAACAGTATCAAAAGCCTTTCTAAGATCCAAGTATATAATATCAAAGTTATTCCCTGCATCCAGTTCTTTTGTGACTGCATCATAGTATCCAATCAAGTTGGTCAGGCAAGACTTCCCCTTAACAAAACCATGCTGTGTCTGAGCTATAACTGAAGTCTTGTCTAAATGATCCTGCAGTGCGTCTTTAACCAGTGCCTCCATTAATTTTCCTGGATCAGAAGTTAAGCTCACAGGTCTATAATTACTTGTGTCAGCCTTTGATCCTCCTTTGTGAATTGGGGTCACATTTGCACATTTCCAGTCTATGGGTACCTCCCCTGAGTCCAAGGAAGCTCTCATAATTATGGCTAAGGGTTTGCTTACTTCCTTTGCTGCCTCCTTTAATATAACTGGATAGATCCCATCCACCCCGGGTGCCTTTCTTGTGTTTATCTTCAACAGTTTCTCCTCCACTTTACTCCCAGTTATTTCAAGATTCTGTAACTTACTGCTAGAGTTGAATACACCTCTGGCATTCCCCTTGCTGAATAACTCCTCATGTGTGAATTTCGATGCAAAATATTCATTTAGTTTGTTAGCCACCTGAGCAGGATCATCAACACTTGACCCATCAATATCAAGTGGACCAATCTGATTCATCCCTTTCCTTCTAGAGTTTACATAAGTAAAGAACTCTTTGCTGTTTTTCTTTGCATCCCTTGCCAAGGATTTCTCGTAATCTGCCTTCGCCTGCCTAACCTCCTTTGTAACTTGGTTGCATATCAACTTGTATCTATCATAGGCTTCTGTGTCATGTGTTAATTTGTAAGTATCCCATGCATTTTTCTTCTCTGCCATATGCCTCATTAGTTCATCTGACATCCATTTTGGCCTAAACCTTGAACAATATTTCTTAGTTGGTATGTAAAGCCTAGTAGCTTCCAAGATAAGTTCTTTGAATGCTTCCCAAATTTGCTGTTGGTAACATCATCAGTTGGTCCCACTGTATAGAATTTAAATACTGTCTCAGTCCATCGTAGTCGCCTTTACGGAAGCAATAACCCTTCCCTTTACCCCTAATAGTAGTTACCTCTTTGAGTAAATCCCACTTCAGCACACTGTGATCACTGCCACCTAGTGGTTCATTTATCTGCAGATTCTTAATGAATGAAGAATCACTGCTGATAATCAAATCAAGAGTATTACTCCCTCTAGTTGCCTCCCGAACATGCTGATGTAGAAAACAATCATCCAATAAATCCACAAAAGCCCTGCTAGTGTGTGAGTATCCAGCCCCCAAATTCCAGTCAATATCTGGGAAATTAAAATCTCCCATTATAAGACACTCTGATTTACTGGCCCACTCTATTTCCCTGTACAGTTTCTTAGGCCTATAGCACACTCCTACTCTCAATTTTGATCTCCCAATGTTTATGTCACACCAAACTGACTCCACACTGCACTGTCCATCGATGTCGACTGGCTTCACTTCCTTGGTTTTTATGTGTTTCTTAACTAATAGCATAACACCTCCCCCCCTTCCTATCCTGTCTATCCTTTCTGTAGACGTTGTACTCCCCAAACTGCAGTTCCGCATCCCTTATATCTGTGTGACACCACGTCTCTGATATCCCAACAATATCTGCCTTCGATGTTTTGAGCAATACCTCAAATTCATCAAATTTATTTACTAAACTCCTAGCATTGGTGTACACGCAAGTATACCTGCACCTGTTTCTATTCTTAGCTACCCTAACACAACCCATGTGTTTACTTGTACCACAATGGCTCCCAGCAGTCTCTGAAATACCATGCATCTTGTTTTTCAGGCTTCTGCTCATTCTAATAGAAGCAGTGCAAGAATCTCTTTCACCTCTGCCAGTGGCTACTGTCAATCTATTGGTCTTTGTCTCCCCCCAAGCTAGCAGTTTTCCGACCCACCTAACACTGCCTCGATAGCATCAGCAAATATTCTTGCACCCTTTCTATTTAAGTGTATCCCATCCCTGTAGAAGCAATCTCTCCTGTTAACAAGTACAGTCCAGGCTGAAAAAAATTCTACCCCTTGAGCCTTGCACAATCTTTCCAGGGCCGAATTGATCGACAAGGCTCTCATCATATACTCCCTCCTACATCAATACACTGTGATCACTGTCACCTAGTGGTAACTTTATCTGCAAATTCTTAATGCATGAATAATCACTGCTGATAATCAAATCAAGGGTATTACTCCCTCGAACATGTTGCTGTAGAAAACAATCCTCGAATAAATCCACAAAAGTCTTGCTAGCATGCGAGTGACCAATCCACGTTTCAGTCAATATCTGGAAAGTTAAATTCCCCCATTACAAGACATTCTGATTTACTGGCCCCTCTATTTCTCTGCACAACTGTTCATTGTACTCAGAGTCATTAGGCCTAAAACATACTCCTACTCTCGTTTTCCCTTTCCCATTGTTTATGTCACACCAAACAGACACAATGTTACACTGAACACACATCTAGTGGCGATCGTTTGAAGAAACTATATGAAAACAGTATGAAACAAGTAAGCTAATGCATGCAGTGCATTACATTTCAGGCACATTCACAAATAGTAGTAATCCATGATTTATACCAAAAAAAAATTTAAAGCAATGATTTTCATGTACAAACCGAGAGACATTGTTTATGGGTACCTGCTACATTGCCCATTCATTCCTTCAATGCAGTGCATGGCAACAAACATAATATCCGGTGCTTCAGCTACAATATACAATAGTACCCCCATCATAATGTCTATGATGGGGGTATGCTACGGCACTCAGGCTGTCACAAAAAGTGAAACGTCTAACCGCTGTTATATCTCCAAAACTAATAGACAATAGTATAAACAATATACACTTATTTTGTCGGGTATATAATGCCGTCGGCAAATATGCAAGGAAAAATTAGAAATTTTGATTGATATTTAATATAATTTTTTTCGAAAAAACTAAAACGTTCACATTTTGTCCATTTGCCATTGCGCCTTCGTTACTTTCACTCTCAATTAACCTCAAAACTATGATAGATAGACATAAACAGTAAGCGACAAAATTGTTCAGTAGGAAATGTAGTTTTTACATCTATAAATAGTTTTGATGTAGCTCTTATGGTTCCTGAGTAGTAGCGATGAAAATTGACAGATTTGAAAAATTCGAGCATTTTCAAGTTCATTTTTGCAATATCTTGAAAACTATAAATGTTAGACAAAAACAGAAAGCAACAAAATTGTTGCCCTTTGAGAGCTCTACAAGGATATATAACTAGATTTCAAATTGGGTTTTTAGTTTTCGAGAGTTGAACAACTCATTAAAGTAACTACTTTGTTCAGTTACTTTGTGTTTGTCAAGCAGTGTGGTTGTGTTTAATTTAATTAAGTTGTGACGATGCCAAAAGTTACATCAACTAAACATGTTCAAAGATTTCAACGAAATCACAAAGGAAGCACCAAAGTCAGCGGCGGAACGCAAGAGAGAGAGAGAGAGAGAGAGAGAGAGAGAGAGAGTCATCGAGATTCACATTGCTGTCCAATTTCCCTTTATTTCACAATATAACTTTGAACACCGGGCTATAGATTTTGGCATGCGTTGTACTTGTTGCATGCAGTGACGAAACAAGTTGCATATAATCGAGCAACAAAATTGTTGCCCTTTGAGAGCTCTACAAGGATATATAACTAGATTTAAAGTTAGGTTTTTAGTGTTCGAGTTAAACAACTCGTTAAAGTAACTACTTCGTTAATTTGTCATGGAATAAGTACCAAATGTTGTTCAACTAACGCTCAAGCATTGGAAAGAAACACCACCATCGATTGTACAGCCAACAATCACTTCACCGGTTACAAGAGTCATGAATGATTGACTTATATGCGAACAAAACTCCATCAAATGAGCGTAGCAGAGACCAGAGGTTTGCCATACGTATTGCATATATCGACTGGAAAACCTTATATAATCACTACAAACACTGATGTTGAAGGTAGTTTGGTCAATGAAGCAATCAGAACTTTACAGCATGTTGAGATGGAAGAAAGAGAAATCAAAAGATTGTGGTTATATTTCAAAAGCAAGAATGTTGGAACTATGAGTTGTCTCAAGTCTCGCCCACACATATTATCGCATCGTGGCATATTAAAATCTGGCTGGACTCCAATTAAAAGATGTTCCACCACCAAAATGCTTAAATGCAAAAGAAACCAATTTCATTTGGTTGTAGCTTGTGCCATGATGGTTCATAAATCTCAGGGTGGAACTTTCAAAGAAATTGTATTCGATTACAATAAGAGCCTCGAACAACACCTGGTATACATTGCATTGTCGAGAGTTAGAAGCATCGATGGCCTGTACATCAGAAATCAGAAAGACGACTTTACATTCTACCATGCCCACAGTTGTAACACACCTCAGATGCAAGATCTTTGAACTGAATTGAAACGTTTGAATAACCATCATTTGGAAACTCTACAACCGCATTACAATTTTGGAATCAAGTTGCTTCGTCGAGTTTCAGAATGATATTGTTGAATACAGAGTTTGAAACTTCATAGCAAAAACATTACAACTGATCCAATTCTCATGGAATCGAATATCTTAGCATTAAATGAAACATGGCTTGAAAACAATGAAAATGTTGACGTTCGAGGATACAAATATATCACACAATTCACAATCTGGTGGTGTTGCGATATACAATAAAGTCGAATCGACAATATGTACGCCACATATTCTCATTACCATGGATCCAGACTTGCTACAGCAACTGACTGGTACAGATAATTGTGGTGAAATTTGTGCAGCTGAAGTTGAAATAAATGGATAGAAGACTTTGCTTGTAACATTCTACATCTCACCTAATTCAACATTGGAGCGAATTAAAGTTTTCGTAATATCCAATCTAGTGATTTATATGCCAGAGTTCGGAGACATACCTAAAGTTGTAAGGAAATTCAACTTTCAAAAAGATCCCAATAATTTTAGTGGGAGATTTCAACTTTTACGTTAAGAAAACTGAAAATGCTCCATTCCTCAACTTCATGGAATCAACATTCAATCTTAAACTCGCATCAGATCCTACAAAAGCTACTTTGTGTGGTCAATCATCTATCTACTTGCTCTTCAATGGCAATGTTAATAGTTTGAATTGTTTCAACTATGTATCCTATTTTAGTTATCACAAGCTTTTATTGTTGATTGTAAATGAAAATACCGAATAAAATAAAACTGATTTTATTAAGCTTAACCCCTTCATGGATTATCCAAAGATATCTCGTTTTAAGTTTAAAAAGTTATTTGGAACTACATGAAATATCTCTGGATACAATAATACCCAAATCAAACTTAAACGTTTAAACTTTAGGACTTAAACGTATTTTCTCAAGCATTGATCTGGCTAATTTTGCATTAGCCAGGTAAATTCCAAGATTTCTCAGGATTTTCTTATGCCTGGTAGCAGACGACTGGCTTTAGTTTTACTTATATTGTACAACAATGTAAGAACAGTAGCATTTGTTCCTCTGCTACCAGTAAGCAAAATATAATTTGCTATCCTAAATGCAGAATACTGAACTTACGAAAATAATTCACAAAACGAAGAAGTTCTTCTTCTTCTTCTAAAAACAATATCGAAAAATATTTCAGCGCCCTCTTGAACAGCCGCCCGTAAGCAACGCTTACCTTGCCTATCCACTTGGGGCGGCCGTGTCAGAATGTAGTTAGTTCACAATTATTGCTTGTGGCAGGAGGTTACTGCTTATGCGTTCCACTTGATTTTTTAAATGTATTTATATAATGAGTAATGAAGAGTTTTTATTTTCCTTTCTTTTAGCTCAAGCGCTAATTATTAAAAAAATCTGTATAATTTGCACACTTTTTGGCATACAGGAGATGCCTCGGGATAGCACAAATGGGTTAATCACTCCCATGTATTTTCTACAAAAAAATTAATGAAAAACTATACACATGATGCATACTTTTAATCTATAAAATAAAAAAGTCGATCCATTACAGTAACCCCAGGGGCTCACACCTGGTGAGTATGGGCTTGGCACACCCAGGGTCCTGAGCTGGATATCATCATTCTTCTTTTTCTTGGTGATTCTCTCTCTCTCTCTCGCCCCCTCCCCCCCTCCGTTCCCCCCCCCTCGGTAATTCAGAATTTTTTTTTTTTTTTTTTTTGGCTGGTGCAGCATAAGCCTTAGGCTTCCTTGCACCATATGCTAATAATAATAATCAGTTTCCGAAAAAAAAAAAAAAAAAAAAAAAAATGTTCAGGGAAGGGTATTTTAATTGTATTTTGTCATTTCACATGACGTTATATAGGCGCCTCCGTAGCCAGGTGGGAAGGAGCAGCAGTGCGTAGCACACGCTTCTTGATTAGACCGGGGTTAGAGCCCGTCACCACCAAATACGGAGGATGCGGAAAGGTCAGGGAATGACCACCGCATATCCCGGAGCAATATGGCCTTAGTTGCTAATGCTCCTAAAAACCAAATAACAAAACAAAACATGACGTTATTCATGGATCCACCTTCAGCTCCATGGAGCCAACGTAGATTTTTTTTTTCCGGCAGGCATGTGAAAAAAGAGAAACAATGATTGCTAGATTTCTATAGGTCTGATTTTAATGAAATCTGGATTGCTCTACAAATCTTTCTGAAAGGCCTAAACACAAAATTTCATGGAAATTCCTCCACTGGGAGTTATTACATGAGGATGGAAAAATAAATAGATAATTGCCAAATTTCTATTGGTTCTATCTTAATGAAATTTGGAATGGCTAGGCAAATCTTTTCAAAATGCCCAAATATAAAATTTATTGAAAATTTGTCCACTGGGAGTTGAGCTATTACATACATATAGACAGATGGAAATACATGGTGCAAACAACAGGCACAGTATGCATACATTTTAATTCTCCTAAAAATGACTGTACTCACACAGACACCAAGATGCTTTTTGTGCCATAACATTGACAATGGTACATTACACCTCACACATATGGAAACATCTGGTTCCACTACTACAAAAATAATGGTAGTCACCCAGACACCATACAGAAGCCACCTCTAGTGACATGATTCTTCAGCATTAGTTTTGTATCCTCCATCTCTCAGTTATCACTCTCACTGCAAACAACCAAAACATTTGTTTCTGCTGTTTGTGCCAATGTTCAATGTTGGAATAAATTTCCTCCCAACAGGGCAGAGAGTATGGCTAAGTTTAAAGCAGAATTGGATGATTACCTTATGGGAATGGAACAGTATAAATATTCTGTTTTTTTTTATTTTTTTTTTTTGGTTTGGTTTTTTTATTGTTCTTCTGTATTTATCTTTGGCTGATACAGAAAAATTTTGCTTCCCTGCATCATTTGGCCTTACTAATACTAATTATGGGTCATTGTTTAATACATTATTTTATTACTAATTAATACATTAAAATAAAAATTGTTGTTCCCGTTTGGTTTATCTGTTTTAAAAATTCTGGCAACCCTAGGAAGGCTGCTGAAAGTTCTGAAGCCTATGTTGAGATCAGAATGTGTATTCTGTTTGTCCCCTGATATAGGTGCATTCTGAAGTCGCATTTGCATGACATCTCACTTGATGTAGATGGCGGACAGTGATCTTAGGACGACTCAGCTGAATTGTGTATTTTCCTCAAGCACTTAACATGGATCCCTCAATTCTTAAGGTAACCATAATTGAAGAGAAGTAATTTGAGGTAAGATTTTGTTCTTGATAGTTCATATATATTTTTGTGTTTTTGAGTGTATTTCTGCAGGGTGCTATCACTATAGCACTAGCAATCTTACTGTCAGAACCCATGCCTCAAGGGGCCCAAAATTTTTAACTATATTAGACAGAAAACAAGTTATATCAAGGTTATCTTTAATGGGGAACTTAGATCTAGTAATAGATTTAAGATAATTTCCTTTGTTCAAGGCGATTTTCCCACCAAAAATGGGAAATCGCATTACTTGGGTTACAATAGGTCTAATTTTGAACAGACACATCAAATTATTTCTCTTAACGGAAGAAACAATATAATATTGACAGAATGACTGAAAAGGACCTAAATATGAACGAAAAAATGCAGAAACCAGAAGACAACTCTGACTTAAATATAGAGGATATCCCAGACTCAGATATCAGAGTTTTAAGGGAAAGAACCCCCAACAATAATGAGCAAATAAAAAACAAAGACACTGAAGCATGTCCCTCAGGCCCCCCCTTGGTATGAAAAGGGAGAAATCAAACAGAAAATAAAGAGTACAAAGAAAAAGAGGTGCACATCTGGTGAGTATGGGCTTGGCACACCCAGGGTCCTGAGCTGGATATCATCGTTCTTCTCTCTCTCTCTCTCTCTCTCTCTCTCTCTCTCTCTCTCTCTCTCTCTCTCTCTCTCTCTCTCTCTCTCTCTCTCTCTCTCTGAGGCATAAGCCTCAGGCTTTCTTGTATCATAAGGCTAATAATAATAATACACAGAAGCAGGGCAACTCTATGGAGGATGCCATGCACCACCTACTGAAAACAGTTAAAAAATCAGAGGAGAAATATATGCTGGCAATCTCCATTGATTTTGCCGAGGCATTTGACCCTCTGGTGGCTTAGTGTCCTTAGGAGACTCTGCCAGGAAAATGCCCCACAAAACCTCTATAAGGTAATAAACAGCTACCTTACAGACAGAAGTGTCTCAGTACGCACAAGGTTCCAGGAATTGACACGCCCTGTGAATAAAAGCTGCCCACAGGGTTCAATCCTTGGCCCTTTCTTCTGGATGAATTTCTGGCCTTGGATCTGGGCCCCCGTAGAAAGCCTGGCCTTTGCAGATGACATGATTTTCCTTGTAAAGGTAACACGCGAGTGGTTGCAGAGCAAAGATCAAATGCCGCCCTCTTGCAGCTGCAGGAGTGGGCACAAATGACCATGCTCAAAATATCGCCTGAAAAAACCAAACAAATACTTCTATAAGGCAATCTGGACATAAGAAGTCCACAAATCAAAATTAACACAACTACTATAAAGATGGTAACAGAACTAAAATATCTTGGAGTGGTCTTTGATTCAAAATTAACTTTTTACCCCCATTTGATCTACTCGGTGAAGAAAGTGAGAAATTATGCAGGTATGATTGCCAGGATCAGTCGAGCAGACTGGGGGCTCAAAATAAAGACCCTGGCAATCATATACTATGCAATGTTCCTACCTGTTATCACCTATGGAGCCGGTGCGTGGTTCACCCACTCGGCCATAGTAAGAAATAGGAATAAATTAGAATCGATACAAAGGACAATGCTTCTCACTATTACCAGAGCATATCGCAAGGGAAGCACACCTGCACTACAGTTGCTGGCTGGAGCTCTCCCACTTTACCTGGAAGTAGCCAAAAGAGTCTTATATTATAGATTTAAAAGGGGCATACCTAGAGAATTTCTGGGGATAGCCTTTGATACAACCAACACCTTCAATGCTGAAAGAAAAATAGCCATAAAGCTCCATGAGTTAGGGCAAACAAAGTGGGAGCAGGATACCAGAAGTCTGGTTACCAAAAGGTTTCTGCCATGGGTGGCAATTGTTAGCCCAAAGCCCCTGGACTTTTTACAACATTTATATTGACAGATCACAGCTCCCTAAAGGCGAAACCAACCTCCTTAGGGCTGACTGATGACCCAAACTGCACCTGTGGCAAGGGTGAAGACTGGGCACACATTCTATATGAATGTATAATTTATGACATTCCCAGAACAGAGCTAATAGCACAGATTGGCCCCCTTCCCCGCGGAGAAGAACATCTGTTCATCATAGAAGAGGAAAATTATAAAGTCTTTACATCTTCCACACAAAGTATTTGAAATGCGTAGAACTATCCAAAGAATACCGGAAACATCCACCATGTGTAATCCTTTGTAGTTCTGTCAACAGGAGGTGGTTTGACCTGTTTGACAAAATTCTTTTTACACCTTAACCACAGTGGGCCATAAACAACTAAAAAGGTGCCATTTCTGATATGGAAGCACCCAATGTACTAGTGCCCACAATCATGCCCCCTTTTGAAACTCCATGACATCTTTACTGCATCCCGTAACTGCTACTTTATCACTTTGACTTGCAATGACCAGGTAAAAATTACCACTGCCCTACTATAAAAAGCTGTTCGGCTTTCTATGCTGTCAGCTATGCAGCATAGTTCATTACGGATGGGGGTGATCACAATTCAGTGATCACTGAGAGAGAGAGAGTTACCATTTTAAAAATAATGACTTTCAAATCACCTTGCAAATACATATAAATAAACAAAGAAAAAAGTTTCAAAGAAACAGATAGTATTAGCAGTAATAAATGATGCAAGGAAACAAGTTTATTAAAAAACTATCCCATCATCTGTCCTTACCTCTAACATTGGCCAACAAAAAAATTAAAAATAAATAAAAAATATTTTACTTCAGATCATAATTTGCATATTCTAAATGAAATTGTCTGCTAATACCAAAAATTATCAAGTCTCCATTGAAAAATAAACTGAAATTTTAATAACCTAATGAACAACCAGTTTCAAATATCATATAATAATTATACCATACAAATAACATAAGTCTCTTGAGGGATAAAGTTTATGCTATATTAAAATCCAAATTAACAATGTCAAAATTCTTTCCTACATCCAGGTGTGAAAATAACTATGTCAAAATTTGCCAACCAGGTTAGTTAAACATGATTTTTCCTTACTAAAACCATATTATATAAATAAATACTCTTTAAAGTACAAGAGAAAATAACACCACTGTTGTACACACCCTTCACAGCCAGAAGGCAGGGGGTTGACAACATAAGGTATGTAAATAATATGCAAGAATAATCAAGGCAAAGTAAAAGTTATGAATTATAACATAGAAATTTGAGGAAAGTGAGAAATTATACAATGCAAAATTGAAAATTGAAGCATTTATACGATACAAAATTGATTGAATAAATGTCTAGGTAGCACAGAATCCCATTTCTATCTAAATGTTCCTATATTACGCTCTTCACCACTGCCTCCATGATTTTCCTTACCACTGAAGTCAGACTGACTGGTCTGTAGTTACCCACCACTCTTAAAATTGACTTTACGTAGTGGTGATACACAGGCACTTCTCCAATCTAGAGATGTCTGTCCTGAGTCCATAATTAACTTTAATGGTCCAAGTATACCCTCTCACTGCCTCCTTTAAAATTACTGGGTGTATACCACCACTCAAGGGCCATACTTGCCTTTAGGCTCAAAATTGTTTCTAGCTAACAATCATCTGCAATTTCAGTACTATCAGTTTCCTACTGTTTATCCTCACTCACATAGTCTCTCCTCACTACAGGGGGGGGTCTTCCCTTTGTAAAGACTGGTGTGATGTACCTGTTTAGTTTATCAGCAAGGTTTTCTAAGACTTTTCCACACCTGTTATGCAAGGATCTGATTTGTTTTATTCTTTGTGTTTACATACATGAAAAACTCATTCCCATTCTTTGCTCTTTTATCCAATAATTTCTTAGCCTTTTCTTTGGTATTACACATCACCTTGTAGCTTTCAAAGGCTTCAGTACTTTTCTTTGCTCTATAACTGTCTCATGCTTTTCTCTCTATTAGACTGACCAGCTCTGTATTCATTTATCTCATCATCCTCCTTATGCTATATTTTCTAAATGTTATATATGCATCTGTGGAATCTCTGAATATTCCTTTTAAGATATTCCATAAATCTAACTTATTAATCCTCTCTCTCTTACTGTCTGCCCAGCTGATAAAGGCCATGTGACATCTTAAACTATTATAGTCCCTTTTCCTGAAAGCCCTATACCTTTACCAACTGCAACTTCATTTTTCATCTTCCAACTAAGGACTGCATGAGCAGTTCCTGCTAAGGGTTCCTGTATTGTGGGCCTTTTACAATACGTCATCTGGTTTGAAGGTAATGATCAGATACAGAATATTCTTTCTCTCAGTATTTTCTCTAACACTGATGCAAATAATAATAACACAGTTTATTTAAAACGGTTTATCGCCATAGTGAGTTTCCCTCCCACTTGCTCCAATCAATTAGAAGCAAATTAAAATCACCATAATAAGGCATTTAGACTTGCTCACCCATTCCATCTGCATACAGAGACGCTCTCATCATACTCATCACATTCTAGTCTATAACTTACCCCTGTCCCATTGTATCTTTGCATCCTACTACTTCGCACCACATAGATTCTATGTTGGCATATATAGAATCTTTGTGGTGCGAAGTTCTAAATGTGGGAAAACTTTAGTCATGCTCAAGCTGCTTTTAATAAGAACTTTAAAAAGACCTGCCATCCCTTCTATCTCATCTGTCCTTCCTTAGTACATTACTTACCACTGTGAAATAATGGTGAATGTAAAGAAATTTTTATCCCAATTTCTGGGTGACACCACTTTTCTGTTAGCTATGTTAATATGAATATATCTCCAATTCATAAAGGAGAATCAAAAGGTGACATAATTACAAACCTGTTAGCTTAATGTCTGTTCAGGGAAAATAATGGAATCACTAGTTAAAGAATTAATGCAGGACCATTTGGACAGGCATGCAATTATATTGCAAGCACAGCATGAATTTATCAAGTGGTAGTCTTGTCTAACCAATCTGATAGTTTACTATGATGCAGTGAACAAGGAACTGGATGAATATATAAATTTTGACATTATATACTTGGATTTCAGGAAGGCTTTTGATACTGTTGCACACAAAAGACTGCTATATAAACTGTAGAAATGTGCCGTTAAGGACAAGTAACTGCTGTGGATAAAGGGATGGTCAAGTGGAAGAAGACAGAATGGTTATCAATGGGTGCTCTTTGTGGACTAATTATCAGTGGAATTCCCCAGGGTTCAGTGCTGGGTCCATTGCTGTTTTCAATATTTATCAATGATACTGATGAAGGTATATCAGGCTTATTATCTAAGTTTGCAGATGATACAAAGGTTGGTAGGGTGGTTAATGAACAGTCAGAGTAAGCTACAGTAACAAGATCTAGGAAAATTGGATTGACGGGCTGAGAAATTGCAGTTGAAGTTTAACATTGGCAAATGCAAGGTACTGCACATGGATAGCAGTAACCCCACGGTAACTTATCAACTGTGTGGTACTACACTTAGGGTAGTGGAGAATGAAAAAGACTAGGGAGTAATTGTGCAGTCAATAATATAATATAATATTGTCAATCAATCAGTAAAATCTATTAATCTTGTTAAACTTCATTGTCAATTAAATTGTACTTTTTAACTAAATACATATAACGACTTAGATTACAAACATAACATAATTAATTAATACATAACTTGATACGGAAGTTATATAAATGGAACTCATAGATAATACTCGACACTGAAAAATATTTATAGAGCGTTATAACTGTATTGGGATACAAGTTTAGGGTTATAATTTTGTACTGAAATTGAAATTTTATTGAAATTAAATCTAAATCATGACTCAGACCAGAGCACAAAAGCAAAAGACTCAAGGTAATGGGAGTGCTGTGGCTCGGGGGGGAACTGAGGGGGGCAGTTGCTCTCTGAATCACAGCCTTTTAAAATGCACTGCTTGCATGATGTTTGTGGAGCAATTGGGTACAGGACATGATATTGCCATGGGGGATGTCTTTGTGTGCGCGCAATGTAAGGAAATCAGGCGACAACTCAGCGTTGTTATGGGCCTATATGAGAGCTTGAAGGACAGGGTGGATGCCCTCGAAAGATCCAAATTGATGGGCCCATCAAGCTCTCAGCTGCCCACATCAACCCCAGAGCACTGATGTGGGCAGCTGAGAGCTTGCACCTGGTCATCACGCAACACAGCGGCAACCCCCAAGGAAGAATGCGCTGGTCCCACAGGAACTAGTAGTTGTTGGTGACTCTATTGTCAGGGAAACAGGGATATGCTTTGTAAAAAGGATAGGTGGAACAGGACCAGGGTATGTCTGCCAGGGGCAAAGGTTAATGACGTAGAGCAGATATCATCTTTTAAGGGCACAAAAGGTGATATAGTTGTACACGTTGGCACTAATGATATTAAGAGTAGGAGACCGGCAGAATTACTTAACAAGTACGGGTCACTGTTGAAAAAAAGCCGTGAATTATAGTTGAATTTGAAAGTGTCTGCAATTCTGCCCTGACACGATAGGAGGGAGTATATGATGAGAGCCTTGACGATCAATACGGCCCTGGAAAGATTTGTGCAAGGCTCAAGGGGTAAAATTTTTTTCAGAATGGCCTGTACTTGTTAACAGGAGAGACTGCTTCTACAGGGATGGGATACACTTAAATAGAAAGGGTGCAAGAATATTTGCTGATGCTATCGAGGCAGTGTTAGGTGGGTTGGAAAACTGCTAGCTTGGGGGGATACAAGGACTAATAGATTAACAGTAGCCACTGGCAAAGGTGAAAGCGATTCTTGCACTGCTTCTATTGGAATGAGCAGTAGCCTGGAAAACAAGATGCAGGATATTTCAGAGACTGCTGGGAGTCATTGCAGTACAAGTAAACACATGGGTTGTGTTTAGGGCTAGCATAAAACCAAGAAATTTCAAAACCGAGTTTAACCGAAGTTTACTCTTAAAACCGGTTTTAAAACCAATTTTCTCAGACTTAGGGAAAATAATTAAAAGCTTATAACAGAGGTATTTATTTTATCTTGGGTAGATTGTACAAATCATAATCAAATCTTTTAAACAAAATCTATCACCTCTTATAGTAAAAAAAAATAAAAAAATAATTAAAATGCTCCAAAAAAGTAACCAGCTTGAGATTATACAAAATTACAAATTGTATTCAAATCCTCTGAATAAAAACTATCTTCTCGTATAGTAAACAAAAAAATAATAAGCCCTATAATAATAATAATAATAATAATAAATAAATAAAAATAATGTGAAAAAAAACAGCTTGGGGAAATTACTTTGCTATTTATTGCTCAGCTTTTAAAAAACACAGCATATTAAGCATTTTTCCCGATAGACTTGACCTTATTTTTGTGTTAAAGAGACCAGTGATCGAAAACACTCTCAGGTTGGATACTTGTTGGTTTAATGGTCAGCAGTGCTCTATAGACTTTCTCCAGCTTTTCGCTTCCACTGCTAGTTGCCTCCAAAATTTTAAATTCTTTTCTGATTTCCAATTCACTTGGATATATTGAAGGCTCTTCAGTTAATCTCTTTATTACACTACCATACTCTCGCACGAGTATATCTCCAACATCGGAACTAGACAATGTCTTTGTTTTCTTCTAAAAGAACAGTTCGTTTATTTTCAGTTTCTTCATTCACCGCTAAGACTCCTGATAAATCTCTTCAGCATGCTTTTTCAAAACTTGCTTACTTGAAAAATCAAACGTTCTTGAACCTGAATCTTCTTTCCTAAACTTTTTGGGGTTGTGTAGTTAGCTCAGCAAAGCCACAGTTTGGCAATTTCGTTTTGCATTGTAACACTGCAAAAGGCTTTGGTGAAACTTTAAAGCAAATGGGTTTTCTGCTGTATCAAGCTTAGCAAGCAGAAATTCTATTGAAGACTCTGCTTTAAGTAAGTCTGTATCTTCTGAGGTTATAGTCTTCAGAATCATTTTAACTGGTCGCAAAGTTTCACATAGCAATTCAAGTGTTTTCCAGTCATCCGTCAGACACAGCTTCAGTTGACAGTACTGCACATAGAACATTTGGAACGCAATTTTTCAATTTCAAAAATCTCTCAATCATATAGAATGTGCTATCCCATCTAGTCTTGCAATCTAATATAAGTTTATATTCTTTCCCATTAAATTTTGCCTTAACAAAATTTTGTAATATGTCATTTTTGGTAGGCGATTTTCGAAAAACTTGGCAAATTTTTCTGACTTTGTTAATAGTTTGTGCAATATTGGCCATTGGATTGAAGAAATAAATTAGCTCATTGGTAAAGTCGGTTTGATAAAGCATGCCTTGCTGTCTTTCTTCAACTTCTTCATCATCATTACTTTCTTCATTATTTTCATTTTCTTCATTGTCTTTGGGAGACTCAAAGACTGTGGCACCATAATTGATTGCTTTTTCATAAAGTACATCTATAACTGACAGATGTATACAATGGGCTATACATTGTTGATGATTAAGCGTAATTTGCTTGCCAAACTTAATCATCATTGCTGCTCCATCGGTGGTGCAGGCAACAATATCCTCATCCAAGTTCAAACCAAATTCCTTCAAGTGTCCATTCACAATTTTCTCAGTTCTTCTGCTATCAAGTGAACCATTAATCTCAATAAGACCCAACGACCGATGAGTGTCTTTTGAATGCACATTTATATTCATATACCTTTTATTTTGTATAGACGTATATTCGTCTAGAGTCAACGAATACCGTGCACCCAAAACCAATGAATTTTTGAAATGCTGAATGAGTTCTTCTTTCTTAGTTTTATAATAATTCAGAACCATATTTTTAATTCCATTCACTGAGGCTGATTGTAATTTATTGTATTTATTCCTCTGAAGGTGAAGGCTTGATTGTATAAATTCACAAGGGGCGCCTCCGTAGCCAGGTGGGAAGGAGCAGCAGTGCGTAGCACATGCTTCTTGATTAGACCGGGGTTCGAGCCCGTCACCACCAAATACGGAGTATGCGGAAAGGTCAAGGAATGACCACCGCATATCCCGGAGCAATATGGCCTTAGTTGCTAATGCTCCTAAAAACCAAATAACGAACAAATAACGTATAAATTCACTCTTGGCAACTAAATTAAAAGAAAATCCATCTAAAGCAACTAATTTTGAAATCTCTTCTTCCATAGATTTTTTAACGATAAAGTTTTCTAATGTTCTTACCATTTTTACGGGGGGTTCACTATTATCTTGTTTAATGTCAATCTGATGCATTTTCTTTAAATGCAACATCAAAGATGATGTAGATCCTCCAGACAACTTCATTGTTTTCTGACATTTCGAACATTGTGCTTCAATTTTGCTTTTTCGAGCAAAATAATTCCATACATTTGATTTCATCTTAGACATATTAAGAGTAATAAATATTAATTAGTAGGAATTTATATCACCGACAATTTTAAATAAAAATATTGAAGATAACAAAGGCACAATACTATGCGTCACTCCCGCAAGCACTGAATGAAAAGTGTAAACGAGGCAAGTTTCAAAATTTTCAAAAGAAAATTTTAATTTATGTACTTGCAATTTTTTTTACCCCAATTAAATCTATTGTATTTTCAAAATTACATAAAAGCTAAATTTGGGGAAGCTGCTTTTTGGAGAACATTTGATCGCAAATTTAATAGGAATAAAGAAGCAAAAAACTTTCTACGATTGAAATTTGATGCAATATTCAGCGAATCTGTTTCTAGTGGGTAACCATCAATAAGGTGCGTTCCATAACTTGCCTGGCAAACAAGAAAGATGGAACGGAGAAATGTTGAGCATTTTCTTTTACGCTATCGCTCCGACTCACTCAGTCGTAAATGAGTACACCTGCATCGTGGCATGATAAAGGTGGGAAGTAAAAGTTACCCCTCCTAGATTTGGGCCACTTCCCCATGAGATTCGTACCTAAACATAAAATAAAATAAAATAAAAAACATGTTTAAAACATAAAGCAGTTGAACGATCCAGATAAACAAAAACAAAAGAAAATGTGCATAACAAAAAACTATATTCGAGGGCTAACTAAGAAAATATTCGAATCCTGTTTTAGAAGCTCGGTTTCAACAACTCAATATAAAAACCGATTTAACAAAACCGGTTTGCAAGCCCTAGTTGTGTTAGGGTAGCAAAGAATAGGAACAGGTGCATGTATACTTGGTGTACACCAATGCTGGGAGTTTGGTAAATAAATTTGATGAATTTGAAGTATTGCTCAAAACATCAAAGGCAGATATTGTTGGGATATCAGAGACTTGGTGTCACACAGATATAAGGAATGCGGAACTGGAATTTGGGGAGTATACAACGTCTACAGAAAGGATAGACAGGATAGAAAGGGAGGAGGGGGTTATGCTATTAGTTAAGAAACACATAAAATCCAAGGAAGAGAAGCCAGTCGACATCGCTGGACAGTGCAGTGTCGAGTCAGTTTAATGTGACATAAGCATTGGGAGATCAAAATTGAGAGTAGGAATGTGCTATAGGCCGAATGACTCTTATGAGTATAATAAGAAACTGTACAGGGGAATAGAGTGGGCCAGTAAATCAGAGAGTCTTATAATGGGGGATTTTAATTTCCCAGATATTGATTGGAATTTGTGGGTTAGTCACTCACACACTAGCAAAGCTTTTGTGGATTTATTGGATGATTGTTTTCTACATCAGCATGTTCAGGAGGAAACTAGAGGGAGTAATACTCTTGATCTGATTATCAGTAGTGATTCTTCATGCATTAAGAATCTGCAGATAAAGGAACCACTAGGTTCCTTTATCCCTAGAACCGCCAGTGATCACAGTGTGATGAAGTGGGATTTACTCAAAGAGGTAACTACCATCAGGGGTAAAGGGAAGGGTTTTTTCTTTCGTAAAGGCGACTACGATGGTCTGAGACAGTATTTAAATTCTATACAGTGGAGCCAACCGATGATGTTACCAACAGCAAATTCAAAATGGAAAGCATTCAAAGAACTTACCTTGGAAGCTACTAGGCTTTACATACAACTAAGAAATACTGTTCAAGGTTTAGGCCTAAATGGATGTCAGATGAACTAATCAGACATATGACAGAGAAGAAAAATGCATGGGAGACATATAAATTAATGGGTGATATGGAAGCCTATGATAGATATAAGCTGGTCTGTAACCAAGTCACAAAGGAGATTAGGCAGGCAAAGGCAGATCATGAGAAATCCTTGGCAAAGGATGCAAAGAAAAACAGAGAAGAGTTCTTTACCTATGTAAACTCTAGAAGGAAAGGGATGAATCAGATTGGTCCACTGGATATTGATGGTTCAACAGTTGAGGATCCTGCTCAGGTGGCTGACAAACTAAACAAGTATTTTGCATCTACATTCACACATGAGGAGTTATTCAGGAAGGGGAATGCCAGAGGTGAAGTAAACTCTGGCAGTGAGCTAGATGATTTTGTAATAACTGAGAGGAAAGTGGAGGAGAAATTGTTGAGGATAAACATAAAACAAGTAATATAAAAAAAAATTTTTTAAAGTCAATTCCTACTTAGGTCAACAAAGAAAAATTTTATTTTAGTTACTTATTATTAAATAATTACAATTAATATAAATATGTATATACATATGACAGAATCACAATATTAAGGGGCAAAATAGAAAGCGAATTTCCTTGCAATTTTCCATTTTCCTTTCTATATATGGTGTTGGACTATTATTTTTATTCACATGTTTCATTTTCGATTTTGTTCCCTCCTTGACTCAGACTAGAACCCAGAATGAAAAAAGAATCGGAAAAAGAAATTTTTCCAGCGATCTACACGCTTCGCCACTGATGGTATTTATTCCTAAATTTATATCCTGCTAAATATCTTATATAAGAGAAATTTTTCTCTCCCATATAAAACTAAAATTAATTAATTAAATTTAATTAATGAATTAATATTTGAAAAAACTGTATTAACATCAAGTGTCATCCACTACAAGTTTAAAAAAATTTATTTGAACGTGAGTGGATGAATAAAAAGTATTTTATTAACGATTGAAAATTTGAACAAGATAGATAAATATATATACAGAGAGTGTGAACTAATAGTAGAAATTGAAAAAGGACCTGGGGTGGATGGGATCTATCCAGTTATATTAAAGGAGGCAGCAAAGGAAGTAAGCAAAACTCTTACCCATAATTATGAGAGCTTCTTTAGACTCAGGGGCGGTACCAATAAACTGGAGATGTGCAAATGTGACCCCAATTCACAAAGGAGGATCAAAGGTTGACACAAGTAATTATAGACCTGTGAGTTTAACTTCTGTTCCAGGAAAATTAATGGAGGCACTGGTTAAAACAGCACTACAGGATCATCCAGACTAGACTTCAGTTATAGCTCGGACAAAGCATGGTTTTGTTAAGGGAAAGTCTTGTCTGACCAATTTGATTGGATACTATGATGCAGTCACAAAAGAACTGGATGCAGGGAATAACTTTGATATTATATATTTGGATCTTAGAAAGGCTTTTGATACTTTGCACATGGAAGACTGCTGCACAAATTGGAGCAGTGTGGCATTGGTAGCAAATTGCTGCTATGGATAAAGGGATGGTTGAGGGGGAAAAGACAGAGAGTGGTAATCAATGGACACTGCTCATCGTGAACTAATGTTATTAGTAGAGTCCCTCAGGGTTCAGTGTTGGGTCCATTATTGTTTTCTGTATTTATAAATGATATTGATGATGGTATATTAAGCTTAATGTCCAAGTCTGCAGACAATACAAAGTTTGGCAGGGTTGTTAAGGACACTACTGATGCTATGCTGCTGCTACAAGATCTGGAAAGGTTGTGCAGATGGGCTGAGAGGTGGAAAATGAAGTTTAACCTTGACAAATGTAAAGTACTACAAATTGGAAACAGCAACCCCAGAGCAACGTATCAACTCTGTGGTACTACACTGACAGTGGTAGAGAATGAAAAGAACCTGGGGGTAATTGTGCAGGCAGATATGAAGTTCTCTGAGCAGTGCAGATGGGCTGCAAGAGTAGCTCATTGTGTCTTTTCAATGATATACAGGAATTTTTCTAGCAGGGATAAGGAGGTGATTATTCCCTTGTATAAGGCTATGGTCAGGCCACACCTTGAGTACTGTATACAGGTCTAGAGGCCTCATTTCAAGAAGGATGTGAAGCTGCTGGAACGAGTACAGAGAAGGGCAACATGATTAGTGAATGGAACAAAGGGGTGCTCTTACGAAGAAAGGCTTACGTTTTGCAAATTAGAGTGTCTGGAGACTAGGTACTGGCAAGGTGATGTGATAGTGGTGTATAAAGTCTTGAATGGTTTGAGCATGCTCAATGCCAATGGGATACTTCCTCTTGTTCAGAATAATCACCTGAGAGGGCATAAATTCAGATTGAGGAAAGACAGATGTAGGATAAATGTGCGGAAATTTGCCTTTAACCAGCGGGTAGTTGGTTGGTGGAACAGACTTCCATCCCTTGTTCTGGAAGTTGATAGCCTAAATAAAGTTAAGGCTCAGCTGGACAGGTATTTCGAACGAATGGAGGAGTGAAATGGAAGTGGTTTTTTTTTTTTTTGGTTTTTTTTGGCTGATGCTGCATAAGCTTGCTTTCTTGCATCATATGCCTCTACTAATGCTAATCTACGGCTTGCTGGCCAGATCCGGCCCACGAAAGAATTTTATCCAGCCAGCAGATATTTCAATTAGATCGTAAAAATTAATGTTTATATTGGATCACAATAAAATTTAATTTATGAAAATCACATTTCACAGATTATTTTAACATTCGTTGATTAATAGTGTTGATGCCTCTGTGTCATCAGCTTAGTCTTGTTAGATATTAATTCTAATTGTTATTTTCATTCAAAGCTATTCTTTGAAACATCATTAAAATAATCTGTTAATCTTGACCCTGTCATTAAATAGCAATAGGCATTAGAGACAGTAATCAGGGATTTCCTAATCCCTTGCCAGCCTGCACACCAACCCTGATGTCCAGAGTATGGCAACAAAAGTCACCTTAGGCTTCTACTACACAAGAATCTCAGGTCCAGGATAAAACCTGGCACCAGCAGCATGGTTTGATGATCAGTATCAGTAAGATCCTGAACCAGCCTGCACATTAACCCTGATGTCCAGCATATGAGAGTAAAGGTCACCCGTGGCTTCTACTATAAAGAAACCCGGATCCAGGATAAAAACATGACACTATTCTATTGGTTAGTGGAGTTAATCCCTCTGCTATAAACTAACTGCTGGCAGCCTGTATGCACAAAGTTTCTGGTAGCATCAGCAAGAAGAGGCTGTCGGAAGGTATGAATTTAATCTCTTTGTATTACCTTAGATTTCCTGTTTTCTATTGTAACAGAAATTCAAAACTTAATGCTTTAGAATCGTAATTTGCAAATTGTAATATTGGTAATTGCAACTGTAATATCCTAAAATATTCAAATTTGTAGCTCTTTCTGTTCTCCCCACAGCATGGTGTGATGATGGGTATTGGTAAGATACCCAAAACGTCACCTTATTAAACTATATTATAATTAATAATATAGTTTTATATTATAATAATGAAGTTTTCTAGGCAAACAGTCTAATAATCTATATTATTAATTTCACATGATATAAGAGTGATATGAATATAATAATAACCTTTATGTTAAAATATTTCATAAAATTTTAAGAGATGTCAGTGTTTACTTCAATATTCACAAGTTTTTTTTTTTTTTATTCCAGCGACCCCATAAAAATCATGTCGATAACTGAGGTTGAAAAAAATAAATAAAAGTTGATGCTGAATGCTGCGTTTTTAATGAGCAGTGGCCTATTAATTACTTTTTTGCACTGCTCAATGATACTTGTACACGTCTTATTTGCAATGAAACATTGTCGGTTTTCAAGGAATATAATGTGAAACATCACCACACCACATGACATGTCTCAAATTATGATAAATTTCAAGGAGCTTTGCAGCAGAAAAACTCCAAGAACTAATCCAAACTTTTCAAAGTCAACAACAGAAGATTAGAACTTTTACTCATCAAAATTTATCTGCAGTTGAGCTAGTGTTGGAGCCACCCAAATCATTGGGGAAGAAGGAAGGGACTGTACGGATGGAGAATTTGCAAAATGAATTTGTTTAGCAATTGCGAAGAAGTATGTCCTGAGAAAGTAAAAAATTTTGCATCTGTAAGTTTATCTTCATCACATGTAACAAGAAGAATTGAAGATTTAGGAGCCGATATTCAAAATCAACTTGTAGAAAAAGTTTGTGAATTTACACATTTTTCAATAGCAATTAATGAGAGTGAAGATACAAGCCATACAGTTCAATTACTAATTTATATCTGAGGTGAAAATCAAAACATTTTGCAGTAAGTGAAGAGCTAGTTGCATTAAAGAACTTGAAAGATACAACAGGTGAAAATATTTTTGAGTGTGTTTGAAGCAATTGAGAGCCTCAAATTGAATTGGGATTTGCTATCAGCGGCTACAACGGATGGTGCTAAAAATATGGTCGTTATTGGGTTCATGGGTCAGCTTCATAAATATCTTGAGTGTAAAAATATTAAAAAACCAATGCAATTTCATTGTATAATTCAACAGTAATCTTTGTGCGGAAAATTTTTGGGCATAGATTCAGTCATATCAACTGTCAATATTAACAGTAAATTTTATTCGCAAAACTGATCTGAATCATCTGCAATTCAAAAATTTTCTGAAACTATTGAGGCTGAATACAGTGATTTGTTGTACTACACTGAAGTATGATGGTTAAGTCACGGTAATGTGCTGAAGCGATTTTTTGAACTTAGGATTGAAATAGATCTATTTATTAATGAAAAATTTAAACCCTGTTCTGGAACTGTTGGATCTCAAATGGTTGTGGAACTATGCCTTTTTCAGGTGTTCACATATAACAGATATATGTGAATACCTGAATTTTCTTAATATGAAACTACAAGGACGAGACAAACTTGTCAATGAATTGTATTATATGTCAAAGCATTAAAAACAAAACTGGAGTTATTTAAAAGTCAACTACTTCAGAATAATTTTTCACATTTTCTATGTATGATAATTTATCTAAAAATATGCCTGGTCGTAATTTTTGCACTGAAATTTTTTTTCAAAATGTTAGTTTGTTGCAGAAAAATTTTGCGGATAAATTTTCTGATTTTAAAAATAATTTGAAGGGGTCTGAACTTTTTCAAAATCCATTTGACGTACCCATCAAAGATGCTGATAAGAACTTACAATTAGAGTTGACAGATCTTCAATCTAATGATGCACTGAAATCTAATTCAATTTTATTCAACATTATCCGAGTCAGATTATCCAAAATTTAAAAATTTTCAAGAAATGTTACATCAATTTTTGGAAGTACATATATGTGAGCAGACCTTTTCAAAAATGCAATCACATCTAACTGACCCGCATTTACAAGAGACGTTTTAAGAATTGGAACCAGTACTTTTAAACCCGATATTACGAAACTTAGTCGCGCTCTACAACCACATTCATCGCATTAATTATAATTTTGTTGTATTACTAACTGTAGTTCAGTGATTAATACAATAAATGAATAATAATTAATTTTATTGTATTACTGACTGTATTTTTGTAATTAGTACAATAAATAATAATTAAAATTTGATATAAACAAACTGGTATATTTTATATTACATATCCATCGATTTATTTTTGAATCTGCAGATATAGGTCGGTATTAAATTTGTTTCTCTGCATAACATTAAAGTTAGGAAAAGAATGCAGTTTTCAGTTATTAGGAATTTTCTCCAGCCTGCCAAATATTCCAAAAATTCATGTGGCCCACTTCTCTAAAAGTTTGGGGACCCGTGGTCTATGAGATGCTGTGAGGTTGTGTTAACTGCTGCTCAAGAAGCCATTTTGAACACCTGCACTGATGTAAACATAAAGGAAAGTACTCATTGGTCACTCAGTGTGCATTAATTACTTCAACCTTCCATGACTAGAATGGTTCCTGTCAGATGCCACTTTTTAATTTATTTATTTATATATTTTTTTAAATTTATAAATGAAATCATATCCTCCTGTGTACTTTTGCCTACCAATATTCTCTAGCTGGTTATACAGTGACTGATATACTATGAATAAAGAGAATAATTTTTTGTTTGGCATTTAACAAACAGCAGGTGAGCAAAGGCATCTATCTTTCCTTTTGAGCAATTCTCATTTTCGTGCGGCATCTGTGAGATGCTAGAGACAGGCGTCTAACCTTGCTGTAGGGTTTTGGTTTCAATGGCTAGATGTCAACAGCTGATAAAAATACAAATAAGAGAAGTTCATGTTGTGTACAGATTCCATGCGAGCATCTGTGTTTCAATCCAAGGATCGATGACCTTGAAAATCATAAAAAAACGTTAAAAACTTTCTTTATTATCACTGTTTGTTTCCCCAAGTTTATTTTCGTTCGATATTTTTTTAACTGAATTTAACAAAGTTAAATTCAGTTAAAAACATAATTAATAGATCACTAATTTTAATTCAGTAAAAAAGTTAAACATTAATTTTTTATAATTAAAACAAAAAGGAATAACTCACAGACGCCACGCGAGTGTCTTTGTTAAATTGGGGACGCAAGTGACAGAAGGTAAATTTGACAGACATCCTCACCTTCACTCTATAAAAAAAGAAAACAAGCTATAACTCAGTATACAGAGTGTTCCAAGGTATTAAGACACCAGATGTTTTATTCACTAAATATTCAATTCACCAAATATTAAAATATGAGACAGTGCTCACTAACAAGCAAATGGCAGATTAACCTTGAGGCAATGCCATTAGTTTAAAAGCAGTTCCAATACTAAAGCAACTTGGGGTTAAGACAAAGCTTTTGTTCTACCAAGTGCATAGAAAAAGACAAGGGCACAAGGATTAGCCCACCAATATTTGTCATTTTGATGAAGTGTTTTTTGGCCTTTTTTTTTTTTTTTTTTGGCAATTTTGAAAAGCTCAGAGAAGCATTAGCTGAGGTGTCCAACCAGCAGGCCATATGCAGCCCACTGCCATGTAGGCAACCTTCAAGTGTTATGTGCCACCCCTCACAGAGTTTAAAACTATCATGTCACAAAATATAGTCTCATTGACACTGACTTAAAATTATCCATTTTTAGTAATATCTGATTTTTCTATATTGCTTTCTCATATTTTATGCATCTTCCTCAGAATTTAGC
Organism: Mastigoproctus giganteus; assembly: GCF_048544385.1. Classification (NCBI taxonomy): domain Eukaryota; kingdom Metazoa; phylum Arthropoda; class Arachnida; order Uropygi; family Thelyphonidae; genus Mastigoproctus; species Mastigoproctus giganteus. The sequence continues at coordinate 166,423,085 of NC_143579.1, forward strand.
AATATTATTATAACTATATAATAATAATAGTGATATTAATAGTTATTAGTATTATGTAATAATTAATGCATTTTCATGTAGTAGTAGTAGTAATAGTGGCATATGATGCAAGAAAGCAAGTGTATGAGCTTATGCAGCATCAGCCAAAAAAAAAAAAAAAATCACACCATTCCCTCCTTATTTTTATTCAACCTATCAACTTCCACAACAGCAGATGGAAGTTTGTTCCAGCAATTAACCAACCGCTGGCTAAAGGCAAATTTCCGCACATCTATTCTACATCTGTCCTTTCTTAATTTGAATTTATGCCCCCTTAGGTTCGTAATCTGAACAAGTGGAAGGATCCCATCAGAATTCAGCGTGCTGAACCCATTCAAGGATCACCGCGCAGGTGCCTAGTCTCCAGCCACTGCAATTTGCGGAACTTAAGCCTCTCTTGAGAAGCTTAATTCCTCTCATTCCCCTCACCAATCTTGTTGCCCTTCTCTGTACACGCTCAAGTAAATCTACATCCTTGCTAAAATGAGGCCTCCAGACCTGTACGCAGTACTCAAGTCGTGGCCTGACCATTGCCTTATACAGAGGGATAATCACCTCCTTTTCCCTGCTAGCAAAATTCCTATATATCATTGACAAAACCCCATGACCTGCCCTGGCAGCCTGTCTGCATTGCCCAGAAAACTTCATATCTGACTGCACAATTACTCCCAGGTCTTTTTCATTTTCTAACACCTTAAGTGTAGTACCACACAGTTGGTACGTTTCTCTGGGGTTACTTCTACCCATATGCAGTACTTTGCATTTGTCAAGGTTAAACTTCAGTTGCCACTTCTTAGCCCATCTGCCCAAATTTTCTAGATCCTGTTGCAGTAGCACACTGCCATTACTGTCATTAACAACCCTGCCAACCTTTGTATCATCTGCAAACTTCGACATTAAGCCTGATACACCTTCATTAATATCATTGATAAATATACAAAACAACAGTGGACCTAACACCGAACCCTGTGGGACCCACTAATAACATTAGTCCACGAAGAGCAGCACCCATTGATTACCACCCTCTGTCTTCTCCCACTTAACCATCCTTTTATCCATTGTAGCAACTTACCCTTAATACCATTCTTCTCCAATTTGTACAATAGTCTTCCATGCGCAACTGTGTCAAAAGCTTTCCTGAAATCCAAATATATGATATCAAAATTATTTTTTGTATCCAGTTCCTTTGTAACCACATCATAATATCCTATCAAATTTGTCAGACAAGACTTTCCCTTAACAAACCCATGCTGTGTCTGAATTATTGCTGCAGTCTTGTCTAGATGATCCTGCAATGCATCTTTAACCAGTGACTCCATTATTTTACCAGGAACAGAAGTTAAACTAACTGGTCTGTAATTACTCGTGTCACCCTTCGATCCCCCTTTATGAATTGGGGATACATTTGCACATCTCCAGTCTGTGGGAACCTCCCGAGTCCAAGGACGCTCTCATAATTATGGCTAAGGGTTTGCTTAGTCGCCTCCTTTAATATAACTGGATAGATCCAATCCACCCCAGGTGCTTTTCTTACTAAACTTCAACAATTTCTCTTCCACTTTGCTCTCAGTTATTACAAAATCATTAAGTATCCTGCTACAATTTGATAACCTTCTGTCATTTTCAAACCTTAATAATTCCTCACGTGTGAATGTAGATGCAAAATACTCATTCAGTTTGTTTGCTATCTGAGCAGGATCATCAACAGTCGAACCATCGATGTCAAGTGGACCAATCTGATTCATCCTCTTCCTTTTAGAGTTTATATAAGTAAAGAAATCCTTGCTGTTTTTCTTAGCATCTTTTGCCAAGGATTTCTCGTAATCTGCCTTCGCCTGCCGAACCTCCTTTGTGACCTGATTACAGACTAACTTATATCTGCCATAGGCTTCTGAGTCGCTTGATAATTTATATGCATCCCATGCATTTTTCTTCTCTGTTACGAGTCTCATTTGTTCATTTGACAACCATTTAGGCCTAAACCTTGAACAATATTTCTTAATAGGTATGAAACTTTTAGTAGCTTCCACGATTAATTCCTTGAATGCTTCCCTTGAATAATTATTAAATACAAAAAAAAAAAAAAAAAAAAACAAAACAGTAAATAGAAATAGATAACAGAAATTAAATTCTATTTTGAAAAATGCATAATTTGTGGTAAGAATTGGTGAGAATGCATGACCTCCAGCATTTTATCCATTTTGGCCCCTAGCCAAACAGGGTTGGATGCCCCTGCATTAGCTATTTTATAATTTTAAGTTTGTTGTGCTTAAAGCTTATGTTAAATTCTCTATCATTAAAGTTTAAAATATTTCTGGGCTGCTTAAAAAAAATTAAAATTGCGTTACCTATAGTTATACATGTACTTATCCTGCTTAAATGGCAGTTTTAGATATAATCAATTGGGATTCTTACAAGTTTGGAAGAACAAAACAGCATGATTTGGCACGTATTAATTAGTTTTACAACAGCCATCATTGCAAAGGAAATGGGCTTATTCTGTATCAGTCAGAAAAAAAAAAAAGAAAAAAATTTAATTCCTCAGTCACTAATACCAATGACAGAAAGTGGCCATCTAATTCGGCTTTGGCTATGGTGTTACACTCAGGGCAGTGGAGAATGAAAGAGACCTTGGGGTAATTGTGCAGTCAGATAGGAAGTTTTCTAAGCAGTGCAGACAGGCTGCCAGAGTAGGTCATGGGGTCTTGTCAATGATAGAGGAATTTTGCTAGCAGGGATAAGGAACTGATTATCCCCTTGTATAAGGCAATGGTCAGGCACATTGGATGTAGAATTGCTAGAACGAAGTGGGAAAGGGGGAAAAAAGGGGTGCTCTTACAAAGAAAGGCTTAAGTTCTGCAAATTGCAGCATCTGGAATTAGGCACCTGCAAGGTGATCTGATTGAGCCATATAAGACCTTGAATGGATTGGGCAGGCGCAATGCTGATGGAATTCTTCCTCTTGCTCAGATTACAAACCTGAGGGGCATAAACTGAAATTGAGGAAAGACAGTTGTCAAAAAGATGTGAGGAAATTTGCCTTTAGCCATTGGGTAGTTTATTGCTGGAACAAACTTCCATATGTTTATTGCTGGAACAAACTTCCAACTTTATTGCTGGAACAAACTTCCATCTGTCCTTCTGGAAGGTGATAGCTTAAATAAATTCAAGGAAGTGGACAAACTTTTGGAGCAAATGAATGGGTGAAATGGGAAATTTTTTTTTTTTTTTCTGGCTGATGCTGTATAAGCTTGCTTTCATGCATATATGCCTCTACTAATGCGAAACTTTTGCTTGGAGGTCTTTAAAATCAGAAGAGATAGATTTCATCCACAGGCCAATAGTGGAAATTATAATCCACCATAATACCCAGGTCTGCTCACAGTGCCAAGCACTGTAATATTAAACACTGACTGAGATAATTGATTATGACTAGATTGCCACATATTATAACCTATATTAAAATCCTGCTACCAGTCAGGATTCCTAATTGGCAGTAGAGTTTATACCATACCATTTTACACTCCCCCTTCTTGTCCCAACACTTCCTTGGCTGAAATTCTGTCCTGGAGATTTCTCTATCCTAGAGACACTCTGGACATAAGCACCCAACACTTGACTTCTGCATAGAAATTGACCAGTGGCTTTGTACTGTGACTCCCATTTGACTGATTCAAAGCATTTGACTAATTCAGAGGCACCTCCATAGCCAGGTGGGCAGGAGCAGCAGTGCCTAGCACATGCTTCTTGATCAGATGGGGGTTCGAGCCTGTGACCACCAAATACAGAGGATGCGGAAAGGTCAGGAAATGACCACCGCATATCCCCGAAGCAATATGGCCTTAGTTGCTAATGCTCCTAAAAACCAAATAACAACAACTAATTCAGTGCCCATTTACTTTTTAGCAGCCAGCACACTGTGCTTGACTACATGATGAAACAAGAATTTGGGTAAAAATGTAACACCTGATGACAAGCATTTGACTAATTCAACACCTGACATAGACAACCACCTATTTGGACCTAGCATCAATTCCCAATTCTGAACTGCTGACACAGGTAAATTTACCTTGTGTGGGATTGTGCCAACCCTGTGGAACCCCTAGGATAGGATTCTAGCCAATACCTGGACTTACTGGATCCAAGTGTGGGATTTTGCATCCCCTTGCTGTTGATAGATAAATATTGTTAAATTTAATCCTAATCATACACCTTTTATTTTACTAAATTTAATATTAAAGGTGGGGGTTTTCCCATATAACTAACAACTGTTTTTCAGATGGGGGATCCCATTTTTACTTATCTTATTATATTCATTTTATATTTTATCATACTAAGTGATCTTAGCAATATTATAAAATTTCCTTGTATTTATATTACAAGGAAATTTAGAAAAAAAATTTAGAAAAATTTTTTTTTTCTTTCCATATATTAACATAATGTAACAACATTAACTTCCCTCAGCCTGTGTCGAACTTATTATTAACTATTAATTGCTGTTGACACCAGGCGATTCACTGTGGTGTGAGACTGCATGCTGGTGCTGGTTCTTGCCCATGGAATCTTTCCAGTGGGGATTTGTGCCACAGCATTCTAAACCCACTGTCCTCCCCGCTTCTCCTTACACAATGCTCTAAGGAGGAAGGGCTCTGATCTGTTTACCTTGGGGTGGGATGGGTTGCACACTACCTGGTTTCCACTAATCTCCTAGTATTTGCTATTCCACCCCCCTCTCCCAGTATTTGCTATTCCAACCACCCACCTCTCCCACTTCACAACTTCTTCCACCCTCATCACTCACCTCTCCACCAAATATTCATCTCCATCATATTCATATAATAGCATGCTGCTGCCTCTCCTTCATATATCTGCACCATCTCCAGAGAAAATTATCACCAGCATCTAACTTAACCATTGGTGACTTGATCAATTAACCCTCCCTAAAAAGTAAAAAAAAAAAGTAAAGTGCAGCCATTATCAACCCACTGCAGGATGGAAGCCTCCTCAACAATTCATGCTGAGGGAAATGGACCATAATCTGCCACGCTGGTCCAGTGCGGGTTGGCAGATCGACCGTATTCAGCAGTCAGGAGCTTGAACCCCGGTCTACTCAAAGAGCGTGTGCTACTGCACTCCCGCTCCTGCCCACTCGGCTACGGAGGCCTCTAAAAAGCCGCCTGTAATTCTCTAACCATTTCTGCATATTTTTAATGGTTCACCATTGAGAACAACTACCCAGAATCTTTCCCATCTTGCAGAACTACCCCCAGTACTGTTCTTTTCTCTCCTTCACCAAAAATCCCACCTTTCTTGGCTGACCCAGCCTTTCCCAAGCAATTTGATAAGCCTGTCATAGATTGTGTACAACAGATGGCCTGGGTCCATGTCCCTGGGACAAGGACCCAAAGAGGTTAATGCTAGGAGGTTGCTTTCCAGGAGATCACAACCTCCCAATAAGAGAAGCTGGTCACACCACACATTATACACACAGGCTTTAGAGTGTGTATCAACACAAAAAGACATCACATGGAGTTCAGGGTGAACCTCTGGTGCCACCTACACAAGTACATTACACTCCAAATATTCAAATTCTAAATTCCTTATATCTGAAAATGATATCCCCACAATGTCTGCATGTAGTGATTTGATCAGTACTTTTTACTATGTTCCTATAATTAATATACATAAGCGTATACCTACAACTGGTTTTACTCTTAGTAACCCAATGTATTTGCTTGTTCCACGAAGACCCTCAACAGCTGTTCAAATCCCTGACATTTTGCTTTCCAGGCTGCTGTATGTTTTAATAGCAGCAGTTCAAGAACTGCTTTCACCTCTGCCTGTTAACCTATTAGTCTGTGTATCCTATCTCTCTCCGTACGTATTTTGTGTGAATATTTTGATTGATATTGTTATTTCATGATTTTGGTCAAATATACATTACTGCTCATCTTTTAAAACCCCAGAATTTGTTTATCTTCATTAGAAAAAAAGTGTTATGGAACTTATAGAGAGTTATGCTTTTGGGTTTGGAAAAAGTGAACTTTTTATATTGTCAATTTTTTTTTTATTGCAAATGTTCCTCTGTGCACTATTTTCAGAAAAATTAATTTACAATGCAGTACTAAATAGGCAACAAGGAATAGCTCTGATATAAAGCATTCAATAAGAGTGATGTCACATCATCACCAATGCATTTTGGTTTCTTGGCCCTTTTCAAAGAGGAGTACTTATTTTATTATTAATAGCTACACCGTGCAAGGAAACCTGAGGCTCATGTTGCACCAGCCAAAAAAAAAAAATTTTTGAGTTACCCTGAGAGAGAAAGTCAAAAGTAGAAGGGAATCACCAAGAAAAAGAAGAATGATGATATCCAGCTCAGGGCCCTGGGTGTGCCAAGCCCATACTCACCAGTTGTGAGCCCCTACTTGTACACTTTCTTTGCAGTTTACTGTGCAGTGTAATAATATGTCACAAAGTAAACTTCTGAAAAAAAGGAAAGGAATAACTGAATTAAAAAGTAGGCAGTGGTGCTGTAATGCACAACTACTTTTTGATATATACATTTTTGGTTTTCTGCTTCACTCACCAATTATCCCATCACAAAGTCTTTTATTTTAATTGAAATCAGTATACATCTCATTATATTTACTAATTAATCTAGCTCACACTGTATACTGCAGCATAAAGACAAACTAAACTGTATTAACCCAGAGAAGTCTGGGGGCCTCACATCTGGTGAGTATGGGCTTGGCAAACCCAGGGTCCTGAGCTGGATATCATTCTTCTCTTTCTTGGTGATTCCTTTCTACTTCTCTCTCTTTCAGGGGGTAACTCAGGATTTTTTTTTTTTTTTTTTTTTTTGGCTGGTGCAGCATAAGCCTCAGGCTTCCTTGTACCATATGGCTAATAATAATAATGATAAAAGTCGAAACCAAAATTCTACGAAACAAGAACGATAGTACTACAGGCTAACACGCGCAGAAACCAGTTAATGTACACATACGATAATGACAATAGCGAGGACGAGCCGGAATCGCATTCCGAGCCCTGCGAGTATGAAATGTTTTTTTTTTTTTTTTCATGCTAATTTTTCATCATACAAATTACCTAATATGATAAATCTGCAAGCATTATAATTAAACTTCAAATTGATGAATTACTGGTTCTCTTGTAAATCGAGATCTGTTTAAATCTGATAGTTTATTTGCCAGTTATGCATATGTAAATAGAGCTGAAAGCGATTATTCCATAATTTCAATTATTCAGTAATTCAATTATTTGAAATTACTGATGACGACAACGGCTTGTCATCAATTTGTCCTGTTTATAAATTACTGAAAAAGCGCAACCCTAAGATGAACTAAATGTGGAATTAAATTATTAAATTAAAACAATGTACAATAATCACAAATCCACATTAATATTATACCAACTGTTATACCAATTTCTATTGCTAACCTCCAACAATTTTACAATTTAATTATATTAAACTCCATAGAATCATACCCATTTTAACGATCCGAAAACTAAGACGAATATCTAAATATAACAGATATTGACTGGAACTTACGCGTTGGTCACTCGCACACTAGCAAAACTGTGGATTTATTGGATGATTGTTTTCTGCGGCAGCATGTTCGAGAGGCAACCAGAGAATGTAATACTCTTAATCTGGTCATAGAGTAGTATATTTATATTTATATTTTACTACTTTGTGGATCTCGTTACCAGCAATGATTATTCGTGCGGAAGAATTTGCAGATAAAGAAACCACTAGATGGCAGTGATCGCAGTGTTATTGTGGGCTTTACTTTAAGATGTAACTACCGTCGGGGGCAAAGGAAAGAGTTTTTTTTTTTTTTTTCCGTAAAGGTGACTACAGCGGTTTTAGACAATTTTAAAATTATATACAGCGGAATCAACTGATGAGGTTCCCAACGGTGAATTCTAAGTGGGAAGCACTCAAGGAACTAATCGTAGAAGCTACTAGGCTTTTCATACCGATTAAGAAATATTGCTCGAGGTTTAGGCCAAAATAGATATCAGATGAACTCGTGAGACTCGTAGCAGAGAAGAAACTGCATGGGATGCATATACACTGAGTGATCACTGAATTATGATCATCTACTCATAAGAAACGTACCACCTGTGTGGTACTACGCTTAAGGTGGTAGAAAATGAAAAAGACCTGGGAGTAATTGTGCAGTCAGATGTGAAGTTTTCTGAGCAATGCAGACAGGCTGTCAGGGCAGGTCATGGGGTTTTGTCAATAAATTATAGGAATTTTGCTAGCAGGGAAAAGGAGGTGATTGTCCCCCTGTATAAGGCAATGGTCAGGCCACGCCTTGAGTACTGCGTACAGGACTCGAGGCCTCATTTTAGGAAGGATGTAGATTTTCTTGAGCATTTAGAGAGAAAGGCAACAAGATTGGTGAGGAGAATGAAGGGATCCTCTTACCAAGAGAGGCTTAAGTTCTGCAAATTGCAGTGGCTGGAGACTAGGCACCTGCGCGGTGATCTGATTGAGGTGTATAAGGCCTTGAATGGGTTGAGCACGCTGAATTCTGATGGGATCCTTCCACTTGTTCAGATTACGAACCTAAGGGGGCATAAATTCAAATTAAGAAAAGACAGATGTAGAATAGATGTGCGGAAATTTGCCTTTAGTCAGCGGGTGGTTAACTGCTGGAACAAACTTCCATCTGTCGTTGTGGAAGTTGACAGGTTAAATAAATTTAAGGAGGAATTGGACAAGCATTTGGAGGGAATGAGGGTTTTTTTTTTTTTTTTTTGGCTGATGCTGCATAAGCTCCTACACTCGCTTTCTTACATCACATGCCACTACTACTACTACTACTACTACTACTACTACCTACTTACCTACTGATTCGTAGGTCCTCCTTTTGCCCTCAGTACAGCAGCTATCCGATATGGCATTGATTCAATAAGATGTCGGAAGCGTTCAGGAGGTATGGCCGACCACGTTATGTGTAATGCACCAAGCAATGCAGATATGGAGGTGATTGGTGTATCCAGACTCCTGATATGCCTTTCCATAGTGTCCCACAAATGATCTATGGGATTGATATCGGCTGAGTTCGAAGGCCAATCGATATACTGGAAATCAGAACTGTGTTCTTCAAACCATTCCTGCACATCAAGTGCCCGATGGCTCGGCGCATTTTCATCTTGGAAGACACCATCACCATTCAGGGAAAAGTGTAACATAGTGGGAGGTACACATTCAGCAAGCAGTTGACGATAGCAGAGACCACTGATACGTTGTTCCACATGCACAGAGGGGTTCAAGTACCTGCCAGTGAGGCATGCCCCACACCATACAACCGCCTCCACTGACCTGCACTTTTGATACCATGCATCGTGGATGAAGAGCCTTATGTCGTTGACGCCAAATCCGTACACAACCATCCATGGATGGTGTGGCGTAAATAACGTGACTCATCTAACCAGCACACCTCCTTCCACTTTCCTGACATCCAATTGGCACACTCTTTGCACCTGGCGAGTCTTTTACGCCGACGAACCTTGGTTAGGAGAGGATGCCGTAGGGGTTATCTGCTGGTATAGCCCATACGTGCGAGCGTGCGACGCATGGTCATTTCGCACTAATTTTTCATAGGGATGGTCAAAATTCGGTGATCACTGAATTATGACCATCAGAACAGTATAACTGAAGCCTCTGGCAGATATAAGCTAGTCTGTAATCAAGTCACAAAGCAGTTTAGGCAAGCGAAGGCAGATTACGAGAAATCTTTGGGAAAGGATTATGCTAAGAAAAACAGCAAGGTCTTACTTATATAAACTATAGAAGGAAGGGGATGAATCAGATTGATCCACTTGATATCGATGGTTCGACTGTTGATGATCCTGCCTAGATAGCTGATAATCTGAATAAATATTTTGCATCTACATTCACATGAAGAGTTAAGGGGGACAATTCCGGAAGTTTATCAAACTGTAACAGGGTGTTTAATGATTTTGTAATAACTGAGAGCAATATGGAGGAAAAATTGTTGAAGATAAACATAAGAAAGGCACCTGGGATCTATCCATTTATATTAAAGGAGGTGGAAAAGTAAATAAGGAAACCCTAGCCATCATTATATTCCCTTGGCTCATGGGAATTTCCCACGGACTGGAGATGTACAAATACATCGCCAATTCACAAACGGGATCTATGGTGACACGAGAAATTACAGACTAGATGGTTTAACTTCTGTTCCTGAGAAAATAATGGAGTCACTGGTTAAAGATGCATTGCAGGATCACCTAGACTAGACTGCAGTAATAATTCAGACGGAGCATGAATTTGTTAAGGGAAAGTCTTGTCTGATAAATGTGATTGGATACTATGATGTGATTACAGAGGAACTGGATGCAAAAATAATTTTGATATCATATACTTCGGTTTCAGGAAAGCTTTTCACACTGTTGCCCGTGGAAGACTACTGTGCAAATTGGAGCAGTATGGTATTAAGGGTAAGTTGCTACAATTGATAATAGATTGATTGAGTGGAAGACGATCGAGAGCGCTAATCAATGGACGTGTACTAATGTTATTGGTGGAGTTCCCCAGGGTTCGGTGTTGGGCCCACTCTTGTTTTGTATATTTATCCATGATATTGATGAAGTATATAAGCCCATGGTATATCAGGCTTAATGTCGAAGTTTGCAGATAATACCAACGTTGGCAGGGTTGTTAATGGCACTGTGCTACTGCAACTGGATCTAGAAAATTTGGGCACATCGGCTGAGAAGTGGCAACTCAAGTTTAACACTGACAAATGCAAAATACTACACATAGGTAGCAGTAACCCCCCAGAAACGTACCAACTGTGTCGTACTACACTTAGGGGAATAGAAAATGAAAAAGCCTGGGCCTGGGAGTAATTGTGCAGTCAGATATGAAGTTTTCTCAGCAATGCACATAGGCTGCCAGAGTAAGACATTGGGTATTGTCAATGATATACAGGAATTTTGCTAGAAGGGAAAAGGAGATGATTATCCCTTTGTATAGGGCAATGGTCAGGCCATGACAATATAAATATGGGTAGACGTAATCATTTACAGGTGTCGCTAATATCATAATTTGTTTTTTGGTTTTTTTTTTTTGTGAACAGAATGGATGTGTGAAATTGTTTTTTTTTTTTTTTTTTGGCTGATGCTGCATATGCTCATACGCTTGCTTTCTTGCATTACTTGCCTTTTTTACTATTACTATAAACCTAAGTGAAACGGATACCAAAATACACCATCAAATATTTTTTTGTTGAAACAAACCTCGTAGTATGAAATCGTCTTAATTAATTAATTATGAATGCAAACACGATTCCGCCTTTTTTTTTACTGCAGCGCTTACTGTCCCATGTGTGGAGGACGGTGACGATACCACTGTGCGACATGCGCGGACGGTCTTTCGTTTAGTTCAAGCGCCTTCGATCCAAAGGAAACTTACAATTTTAAGTTTCCACCCTCACAGTTTCCAATTTCCCTAAAAGTGCAAGATCGCCTCTGTTCGCTATAATTGTTCATTGCAATTACGTATCCGATAGCCCTCTTACTCAAACCAAACTTCTTCATAAAGCAGTGCAATTACAGATAGCAACATTCTGTTTCACGATTGATCAATGAACAACCAGAGCACAGATAGCAAACAAACTGAATGAGTATTTTGCATCTACATTCACACATGAGCAATTATTAAGGTTTGAAAATGGCAGAAGGTTATCAAATTGTAGCAGGATACTTAATGATTTTGTAATAACTGAAAGCAAAGTGGAGGAGAAATTGTTGAAGTTAAACATAAGAAAAGCACCTGGGGTGGATGGTATCTATCCAGTATCAAGGAACTAAGCAAACCCTTAGCCTTAATTATGAGAGCATCCTTGGATTCAGGGGAGGACCCCACGGACTGGAGATGTGCAAATGTATCCCCAATTCATAAAGGGGGATCGAAGGGTGACACGAGTAATTACAGACCAGTTAGTTTAACTTCTGTTCCGGGTAAAATAATGGAGTCACTGGTTAAAGATGCATTGCAGGATCATCTAGACAAGACTGCAGCAATAATTCAGACACAGCATGGGTTTGTTAAGGGAAAGTCTTGTCTGACAAATTTGATAGGATATTATGATTTGGTTACAAAGCAACTGGATGCAAAAAATAATTTTTATATCATATATTTGGGTTTCAGGAAAGCTTTTGACACTGTTGTGCATGGAAGCCTATTGTACAAATTGGAGCAGAATACTATTAAGGGTAAGTGGCTACAATGGATAAAAGGATGGTTAAGTGGGAGAAGACAGAGGGTGGTAATCAATGGGTGCTGCTCTTCGCGGCCTAATGTTATTAGTGGAGTCCCACAGGGTTCGGTGTTAGGTCCACTGTTGTTTTGTATATTTATCAATGATATTGAAGAAGGTGTATCAGGCTTAATGTCGAAGTTTGCAGATGATACAAAGGTTGGCAGGGTTGTTAATGACAGTAATGGCAGTGTGCTACTGCAACAGGTTCTAGATAATTTGGGCAGATGGGCTAAGAAGTTGCAACTGAAGTTTAACCTTAACAAATGCAAAGTACTGCATATGGGTACAAGTAACCCCAGAGAAACGTACCAACTGTGTGGTACTACACTTAAGGTGGTAGAAAATGAAAAAGACCTGGGAGTAATTGTGCAGTCAGATATGAAGTTTTCTGAGCAATGCAGACAGGCTGCCAGGGCAGGTCATGGGGTTTTGTCAATGATATATAGGAATTTTGCTAGCAGGGAAAAGGAGGTGATTGTCACCCTGTATAAGGCAATGGTCAGGCCACGCCTTGAGTACTGCGTACAGGACTTGAGGCCTCATTTTAGGAAGGATGTAGATTTTCTTGAACGTGTACAGAGAAAGGCAACAAAATTGGTGAGGGGAATGAAGGGATCCTCTAACCAAGAGAGGCTTAAGTTCTGCAAATTGCAGTGGCTGGAGCCTAGGCACCTGCGGGGTGATCTGATTGAGGTGTATAAGGCCTTGAATGGGTTGAGCACGCTGAATTCTGATGGGATCCTTCCACTTGTTCAGATTACGAACCTAAGGGGGCATAAATTCAAATTAAGAAAAGACAGATGTAGAATAGATGTGCGGAAATTTGCCTTTAGCCAGCGGGTGGTTAATTGCTGGAACAAATGCCATCTGCCGTTGTGGAATTTGACAGTTTAAATAAATTTAAGGAGGAACTGGACAGGCATTTGGAGGGAATGGCGTGATTTTTTTTATTTATTTATTATTATTTTTTTTTTTGACTGATGCTGCATAAGCTCATACAGTTGCTTTCTTGCATCACATGCCACTACTAGTACTACTACTACATAATATATAGAGGCGCCTCCGTAGCCAGGTGGGAAGGAGCAGCGGTGCGTTAGCACACGCTTCTTGATTAGACTGGGGTTCGAGCCCGTCACCACCAAATATGGAGGATGCGGAAAGGTCAGGGAATGACCACCGCATATCCCGGATCATATGGCCTTAGTTGCTAATGCTCCTAAAAACCAAATAACAACAACAGCAACATAATAAATACAACAATAATGTTACGAGGGGTTTCCGAAAAGCAAGGTAAAAAAAAAAAAAAAACTATTATTGTTAGGCCACCCGAATAATTAAATTCATCTGCCATGCTGTGTGTCTTATGTCTGTTAATTGTGTGTGTTCTATGATCGATTTGTCTGTTTTTCTGGACGAAAAACCTTAGTGTTCTATGGAAGAAACCTTTCTATCTACGTCTGAGACCGACTAACTCAGCCACGGAGTGAAAAAAGCCAATAAACTTCCTCGCGTCATTGACAGGATTCGAACCCGGTCCGTTTCTACTGGAAACGCTGTGTACAGATAAACCCGTTAATAACGTTCAAACAGACCGCCAGGGCAGTGTTACGTTCCTGTCGCCTGACAGCAGATTCCAGTTGCAAAAAGGCAGCTACCGTGCGAGTGTGGTCCAAAACAGGTGTTCGTGAACTTATTCGCTTTTTGCAAGCAAAAGGGTCTTCACCAAGTGACATTTACCGTGAACTGGTTGCTGTGTATGGCTAAAAGGTGATTACAAAGAAGCAGGTGTGTTTTTAGTGCAATTAATTTAAAGTGCGCCGTGTTGATTTTGAAGATCGACATCATGGCCACAGTGTTCTGGGATCACCAAGGCGTTCTGTTGGTGGATTTCTTGCCGTAGGGAGGAACAATCAATGCACAGCTTTACTGTGCAACGTTGGAAAAACTGAAAGCCAACACCCCTAAGTGGTTACGCCGTAATCGTTGGGAAACTGGCACGTCCCTCGTACAGGCCAGACTTAGCGCCTTCAGACTTCCATTTGTTCTGCCCTCTGAAAAAATACCTTTCAGTCAAGCATTTCACCACGGATAAGGAAGTTCATCGGGCGTGAGATGATGGTTACTGTGTGTGGGCACGGACTGCTTCATTACTGGTATTGATAAACTGATCAATCGTTGGGACAAGTGCGTCAACAAAACTGGAGACTTTGTGCATGTTCACTTATTTCTTGGTGTGTAATGTCAACTTCGTATTATTAAACATCATCGAAAGAAAAAATATGTTACCTTACTTTTCGGAAGCCCCTCGTACAAAAATCATTATAATAAATACAACTCTTAAGAAACTACAAAGTAGTTGTTGTAGGCATCATTTTCACTTTCTCATATTGTGCTCTGCCTTCACGAGTTGCCATGATATTGCACTACCTCGAATAAGTAACGCTTCACTAATAGAGAAGACTATTGTTACTTATTCTCAGTGAGTACCACCACCCAGACATGTTGAAAAAAAAAAAGTAAGGGATAATGATTCTCAGTTATTATTCTCAGCTATTAGACCAAGAGAGTAGACCAAGAGGTAGGAAAGTGATAGTAGGAGAGGTAGAGGAAGAAGATCGTCGATGAAGAAGGAAAGGGGAAGTTATTTCTTCAGCTCATCCATGAGATTTCATGTTCCTTGGATGGGCAGCACTTCTCCGATGAGGGGGGTCTGTTGCTGCACATTCGAGGAACCTCAGTGGCCATAAGGCCGCTCAGGCAACATCGTTTCAGGGCTATTTGGCCCCTCCTCAGTGGGTGGGTAGGTATCCATTGCTTCCTGAAAAAAAAAAATGTCTCATTTGCATTTATTAAAATGATCTTATATCCCAATTGAGTTAAGCTCACTGGGAAACATTCCGTGGAGGGCCCCGTCCATGTGACTACCTGCTACGCAAGCAGCCGCCTGGAGTTGGCTTGCCCTACATGAATTCTCAAGTCCTCCACTTCTTTCATTCTTCCATCCTTACGCGGCTTTACTCTAAACGTAAGCCGCCGCATTATCGGGAGAGGGACCATTTGCTTGCAGCCAGCTTGGTCCATATCCCTCCTAGCCTAAGCTAAGAAGATTTCTACCCCCTAGTCCCTAGCTTTACCACCTAAGCTGCACGTACACCTCGTTGTTCACTAGCCGGCATAGTGGTGTGGGGTAACACCATTGTTTTAGGAATTGCTGGTTCCCCAATTGAAGTAGTTCCAACATCAGGAATCTCCTAATTGCAGCATACATGGATCGGATAGTGTATTTGTATATCTCTATGCATGTTCCCTCTGTTTTTCTCTTCCTAATCTTCCACGCTTGGTATTTTCTTTCATTTATTAGGAACATCAAGATGTGTGTAGCTCTGGAGACCGGCTCCGGAAATTGTAAAAATAACACCTGATCTCTTGTTAATCGCGGTACTTTCATAATTTTGTGGACCTTGTTCCAGACACGTTGTACAGCTGGACAGGATAAAAACGCGTGGTCTACTGTTTCCCGCGCTTTGCAATATTGACACTCAGTGTTTGAGTGTCCTCGGAACTTAGCCTTGTTTACTTCCACCGGCAGGTGCCCGTAAATCACTCTCCAATCTAAGTCACTTCTTGACCCATACCCTATATGTTTGCAAAGATTTTTAAACATTTGAGTTTCGTCTAAGCTGTGCCACGCTCGGGGATTTTGTACTGGTTTCATGTATAAGTCAAACAGTTGCCAGTAGATTTTTGAGACTTTTAGTTTTGTCCCCATGTCTAAACCTGCTGCCGATAGCTGCTGGAGGTATTTGATGATCAGTTTGTAAAAAGGTGGTATTATTTCTGCTGCAGATCCTGTGTATTCTACTCCTAGCAACTTTGTAATCCTTCCCATATGATATTTTATTAGAGATGAAGCTACATGCGTGTCCCATAGGGCCGTTCGGACACGTTTCATTATATACGCCCACCGTAGCCACTTTAGTTGTGGAATTTCAAAACCGCCGAGCGCTTTTCTACAATGCAACCTTTGTTGCGTCACCTCTTGTTGCCTATTGTTCCAGAAGAACTTGAATAGCCTTCTGTGCAACCTGTTTTGCGTGATATATTTAAAGTTGGCGACCGTCACGATATTCATCACCATTGGGATGAGAATCATCCATTTGTTACTCTTCTAGAGAACGAAAGCAGGCCTAGGTTCAATTGGCCGATTTTTTCCTCCCAGGCGCTTAATAGTTGTCGGGTTGTTATTTTTGGTTGTCTTGCGAAAGGCACTCCCAGAATGGTGATGGGCTCCGCAGAGAAGGAGAGGCCCACTGGTAACTGTAGTGGAGCATTCTTCCCCCATTGTTGACATTTTGTTTTATGCTTATTAAGACATAGGCCACTTGACAGGCTGAAGTAACCGAACAAGTCCAGCGCACTCTGCAAGGAGCTGCAATCAGACATGGTTAGAATGACATCATCCGCATGGGCTAGGTATTTGCAGTCGGGATTCGATCCAAGGAGATGGACTCCTTTGATATTACTGGAGTTGTCTAATTGCCTGAGTATGGGCTCCAGCGCCATTGAAAAGAGAGCAGGGCTTAGTGGGCAGCCCTGTCTCACCCCCCCTCTCCAGTTTTACTTTATCCGAACTGTATCCATTGATTACTAGAGTGGTGCTAACTCCTTTGTATAAACTGATGATGGCTGCTCTTAACTGTGAACCCACCTGTACAGTATACAAAAAAAAAAAAATAAAATTATTATTTTAGGGTTACCCGTAGTTAAATACATTAACCCGTATTTGTGTCTGTAAATTGCGTATGTTCTATGGTTGATTTGCCTGTTTTGCTGGACGAAAAAACCGCAGTTACTGGGGAGAAAAAACTTGCTATCTACGCCTGAGACCAACTAACTCAGCCACGGAGTGAAAAAAGCCCATTAAAGTTTTTCGCGTCGTCGACGGGATTCGAACCCAGGCCTTTTCCACCCGGTGTGGGGAGGGCGGTGACGATACCAGTGTGCTACCCGCGCAGACCTGTGCAGTATTCAACAGATTTTGAAGATAATTCTGAGACAGTTTATCAAAGGCTTTCTCTAAGTCAAGCACCGCTAGGATTATGCTGTAATCTTTCCGCTGAAAATACGGTTGCAGGTCCCTCAAGAAAATCAAATATTTCCCATGTCCAATGCTCAGACTGCACCAGCTCATGCGTTAAACTGTCAACGTTATGCCACCCGTCCTGCAGGAGAGCGGAGTTTAAATGCCAAGTGCCAAGTGCCCCTGCCATAGTCTATTGTTGCGCCTAACGGGAGGTTCATTATTAACAATTTGTGATCCGTCAGGGGCGTATCCCAGAGATATTTACATGCCTAACTCTGGTTGCTTTGCTTGCCATATCCCTTGGTGCATATATGCGGTCTATTCTTTTCCTCCTGTACCCCTAGTCCATGTTGCGCCGTGTGCTGTGGGATTGTGCCAACGCCATACATCCATGAGGTCACACTTTAGACAAATGTCGTGCAATTCCAGAGCGCCCCTTGTAGGTCTTATCCTTGACTGGATCTAGGACACAGTTCCAATCGCCCCCAAGGATATTCCAACGTGCGCCCATCATAAATGGGCGCAGATTGTTAATTAGCCGTACCCGTTCTGGGGCATCGTTTGGCGCATATACATTTATCAACCGGATTGTATGGGAATCTAGTTTCCAGTCTATGCAGACTACCCTGCCTTCTACATCTCTTTGAAGGTTGCAAAACCTTCCTACAATGGGTGGTAGGATTATGATGCTGACCCCCCTGGCATTACTTGTGCCAAAGCTCCAAAAGCTTAAACATTTAAACCAATTTTGAAATTTTTGTACTTGTAAGATATTGTGCATGTGGCTTTCCCGAATAAATAAAATTCTAATACCCAATAATAATGTCATTCTCCAGATGTGATGTTGTGTGTGCCCCTGGGAAAAACCCCGGACATTCAGGGTTCCGATAATTTCCATGTGCATTGATAATGGATCCGGCAAGGGGTTTCACCTATTTTGTTTGTGATACGCTAAAGCCGTACAGGATTTTACCCAGGTCTTGTTCTTGCCCCGCGATCCATTTGATTCGGGAATTGCTTAATTGCTGTGATTCCTAAGAGGGTCTGTCCTACCAAATTGCCGAAGAAAATATCCCTCCACATAAATTGTATTCTCTCCATTTTATCCTCTCCGGTTTGCTCTAGTATTATTCTGGGTTTCCCCAGACTTTGTTCCCATTCTGTTAACTGTTCCACAGTAGTTTCTGTCATATTATGCTCTTGCCAATCAATGTACTCGTGAATCCTCGCTACAGCAAGCCAGCACAATATCATGTGAATCCAGAAACCCTGAGTTTTAAATGATCTATCTAACGGTTCAAATTAGGACAAAATATCTAGTGTTCTAAATTTACTCTGAGCAGTGAAAGCAAATTGCAACATCTAGACGCGCTGTGATTTTCACCCAGAGGTCCCTCTTAGATAAGGGGCCCCCTAAATGACCGCATTTAATGGCTCTTTAAATAGCTCATAACACTAGTGTATAAGTAAGGTGTGTCTAGAGAATGGCCATCAGACAAGATTAATCCAACAAAACATGATTTAATATATATTACACAATACAGGGATATTGTCACAATTAACATGAAAGAGTAATTTGTATATATGTATATTGGGTCTAGATACGACCCGAATACCTCTCTGGCTGGTTCATCGTTTTCATGAACAGGATATGAATAATGTGATAATAAATCAATATTTTAACAGCAAAGGCTCATAACTTCCCAATACTGCCATAAGAATCTGATAGTGTACATCTTTATCAAGGGGTCACCTTTTGAGGAGTCATGTGGGAAAATAAAGAAAGACTATTTGATCAAAAGGTGGGTGCTTGTGTTTCCGAGTTTATATTCTGTGTCTACTTTAATTAAATACTGGCTTACCCGAAAATAACGGAGTTTCCTCCTGGTCTCCCAGTTCCCGAGAACGGTCCATGGGAAAACGTTTCATTCTTTTTATTTTCACTCCCCGTCGGAGAAAATCGCTTCTTGTTATATGTCTGATCCAAAAACTCCCTCTCCGCTTCAAAAGACTACTTGGCAACTACTTTTCAATTCCTACTCCCCGTTCTCTCTTTTTCCCCCTTCTTATATATATATCGTCTTCTTTCCCCTTTTCCTTTGGTATTTCCAAAGGCCTGTCCTAATTCACTGAGACGAATAGACATCTTCGAGGGGTCATCAAGAGAATTATTATATTAGTGTCGCCTTGCATTTCCAGGTAATCAGATCTACACTCATTTTCTCTCACAAGGGGTCCTCGTAATACAAACACGGGCTAAATACCCGGTTCAAGTTACGATCGGACAATAATCTCTTTTCGAAACTGTTGTTTCTCCGCCCGCAATCGTAACTCTTGCTCTCCTTTTTATCTAAACATTGCGTAACCACTGGTCCGAGATCTTGAGCTATGTCACTCTCGTCATCTTCGAGCCGGCATCTGATATCAGTCTAATTGTTACGATCTACGCTCCCACGCCTAACAAGTGCACAGCAGGGCAAAGAAACAAACATTCTGAGAGAGAAAATGTTATTCTATGCCTATATGTAGTGGCAAAAGTATAAGACGACTGCTCTCTCTCTCTCTCTCTCTCTCTCTGAGACTGTACTCACCAAGTGAAAATGTAAACTATTTCACATAACTTTTCCACTAGCTTTTCCTGACCTGCCGGTACATATTTCGTTAAATGCTGTACCCCGATTAGCTTTTCCCTGCCTTCCCCTAACGGCCCTTCCCCTTCGGAGTCCTCTGAACTCGACTCACCCAGATCTTCTGCAACGATGTTGTCTTCCTCTGTGGTTTGCTTCTTCCTCTTTTCCTTCCCTCCTTCTACCTGTTCTCGTTCTCCGTTTTCTCCCCTCTTGCTGTTTCCATTGAGGTGGGAGTGACTTGTTTTATGTCTGTGGCCCCCTCCTCTTTTTCTGTTATTAAATTCACTGATTCTGTCAATGGAATTTTTTCCCTCCCTGTGGCTTTAGAATAATCATGTTTCCCTCTCTCGAGCGCTTTTCTTTTTCCTCCCCCCCTAGAGGGGGGGAAGGAAAAAGATGACCTCACTGAGCAGCTGCCTGCTTTGTGGTTTGTATCACCACATTTGCTGCATAGTTTTGGGCAGTCGCTGCTGATATGCCCAACTTCTCTATAGTTAAAACACCACCCTTTTGTGCAATTCACCCATAGATGGGCGAATTGCACTTCCAACATTTTTTCTCCACCCCTCTGTTCAAACTAGTCGGTTCCCCATAACATATATGATAGTTGGGACCGGCTTCCTCATTTCCATTTGTATCGTGACTTTGCCTGTGTATAGCTCTGCGAAATCCTCCCACGCGTGCATTTCTATTCGTGTAACATTCCCGTATGCGTCTAATGCACTTTTTAAATATGTGTTTGGTATTTCGATCGGATACCGTTCTATGGTTATATACTTCCTGAACTGCCCACCAAATGGGGGTGTATCATTTGGTTCTCGAATGGAAACCCTCTAAGCAGTGTGTCCCTAGTCACATGGTCATTACATACTACTTGATACTTCCTCAGAGGTAAGAAAGTAAACCCCTGTAGTCTCGACAGGCTCACGCATTTTGCTAATCCCTCTATTACCTGCCTAGCTTAATATTCCGTGTCCAGAGTAAACTCCAGAGTTCTTTCGCGTATGTAAAAATTCATCTTGGAGAGAAGACAAAAAAAAAAAAAACTACAAAAGTGCCCGCAGGCACTCAATCCCACCCTGTAAGCTTTACTAGGGTCAGCAAAAAAATAAACTTAATGTCAAAACTTAGGGTCTCCAGAAAATCTTCCCTCTTTTCGAAACAATATCCGATGAAGCAGTACCGCAGCAAAGTCCGTAGAGCGTCTTCAGTGGGTGGGCAGGTACCCTGGTATTGCAGACATGACGACCCAGTTGTGAAGATAATCACACACACATGACGATCATAAACAGATATGACGACCCAGTTGTGAAGATAATCACACAATATGAGAGATGCCAAAAGGTGTATATGACAATATTTAAAATAACTAAATGCACAAGGCATAATACATTAAGAGTTTGATATCTATATAATATCGGAGTGTAGATACACCATAGACAACTCTTAAGAAACTACAAAGTAGTTGTTGTAGGCATCATTTGCTCTTTCTCATATTGTGCTCTGCCTTCACTTATTCGAGGTAGTGCAATATCATGGCAACTCGTCATGAAGGCAGAGCACAATATAAGAAAGAGCTAATGATGCCTACAACAACTACTTTGTAGTTTCTTAAGAGTTGTCTATGGTGTATCTACACACCGATATTTTATAGATATTAAACTCTTAATGTATTATGCCTTGTGCATTTAGTTATTTTAAATATTGTCATATACACCTTTTGGCATCTCTCATATTGTGTGATTATCTTCACAACTGGGTCGTCATGTCTGCAATACCAGGGTACCTGCCCACCCACTGATGATAGGCCGGATATAACGTTCTTCTTTCGTATAATCGCCTGACGAGGTTGTGCTGCTTCAAGGTCCTTCTAGATTAAGTTGTTTTTTTTTGCTGACCCTGCGAAAGTTTCCAGGGTGGGATTAGTGCCTGCGGGCACGACAATTGTTACTTTTTTTTTTTTTTTTTTTTTTTTCTCTCTCTACAAAATGAGTTTCTATATACGTGAGAGGACCTTGGAATTCACTCTGGATGCAGAGTATGAACCGAGACAAGTAATTGAGGGTTTAGCGAAAAGCGTAAATTTATCTAGATTACAGGGGTTCACCCTCCTACCCTTGAGGAAATACCAGGTAGTTTGTAACGACTGCGTGACAAGAGACACATTGCTGAGGGGCTTCCCTTTTGAAAACCAAGTGATACACCCCCATTTGGTGGGTAGTATCAGGAAATATATCACCATAGAGCGTTACCCAATTGAAATGCCGAACACATATCTAAAAATTTCATTAGAAACATATGGAAAAGTCTCGAGAATAGAAATGCACTCGTGGGAGGGCTTTCCAGAGCTGTATACGGGAAAAGTAACAGTGCAAATGGAAATGAGAAAACCAGTTCCAAACATCATTTATGTAATGGGAAATCGACTACTTCTGAATTACAGATGGGTAGAGAAGAGGTGCTTAAAATGTGGTAGCCTGGATCATTTAGGCGCGAATTGTACAAATGGGCGCTGTTTCAATTGCAAAGAAGTGGGGCATATCAGCTGTGACTGCCCCAAAGCATGCAACAAATGTGGGGAGACAAGCCACAAAGCGGGAAGCTGCCCAATTAGGTCATATGCAGATGCGATCAGAGGAGGGGAAGGAAAAGTAGGCGAAGAAAATTCGGAAAAGGGAAATATGGTCATTTTAAGGCCACAGGGAGTCATAAAAAAGATACTGTCAGCTGAACCAGTGAATGTAATTACAGGAACAGGGGAAGAAAAAGGGGTTATAGACATAAGTCAGGACACCCCCACTTTAATGGAAACGGTGGAAATAGCAAGAGGTATGAAGAGGGGGGACAACAAAGACGAAGAAAGTCTAGAGGTTGAAGGAAAAAGAAAGAGGCAAATTGTAGAAAAAGGAAAGGACACAATAGAAGATCTGAATGAGCTAAGTTCAGATGACTCTGAAACAGAAGGGACATTAGGCGAGGGTAGTGATAAATTACTGGGGGTGGAGCATTTAAAAAAATACGTGCCAGTAGGATCGGAAACATTAACTGTTAAATTAGAAGAATGGGAGCAGCGGCTAGGGAAGCCGAGAATAGTGTTTGAGCATGCTCAAGGAGGCAAAGTAAATAACATTCAATTTATGTGGAGAGACATATTTTTTGGAAACTTAGCAGGACAGACGTTACTGGGAATAGTGCAGCAGCTAAATAATTCCCGAATCTCATGGTTATTAGGACATGAGCAAGAGTTAGGCAGAACCCTGTATGCTCTAAGTATATCTCTGACACAATAGTATCTACATGGTAATCATAGGTACTTGGAACATAAGGGGCTTTGCTCAAGGGCGTGCTCAGCATCATGTATGGAGAAGCATGTTGTTACTAGGGGTTAGAATTTTATTCATCCAAGAAAGTCACTTTTTTAACAGTGTCCAAGTGCGAAAATTCCAGAACAGATACAAATGTCTAAGCTTCTGGAGTTTTGGCTCAAACAATTCCAAGGGGGTAGGCATCATAGTCTTACCACCGGTCATAGGAAAATTCTGCAATCTTCAAAGGGACATAGAAGGGAGAATAGTCTGCATTGACTGGAGAATAGGGTCACACACAATAAGACTGATGAATATATATGCACCAAACACCGCTCCAGAGCGGAGGCGGATATTTAGCAGTTTACATCTTTTTATGGTGGGGTCTCGATTGATTATACTAGGAGGAGACTGGAATTGCGTGTTAGACCCAGTTAAAGATAAGACAGGTACGGGGGATCCAACAACTGGCACAGAGGGCTCCTTGGAGCTGAACAGCTTGAGCTTAAAACACGACCTGATAGACATATGGAGAAAGAAATATCCCATAAGTCACGGAGCAACCTGGTCTAGGGGAACGGTAGGGACTCGCATTGACCGGTTCTATGTCCCAAGTAAGATAGCAGATAAAATAAATCGGGTAAGACATATCAACATTTCGGGACCCCGCGCAATAACAGATCACAAATTAGTTATAATGGACTTTCCATCAAGCTTAACTGTAGAACAGGGGAAGGGCCCCTGGAGGTTAAAACCGGTGCTCCTGCAAGGTGACCCGCAGGATATTAAAAGACTAACACAGCTTTTGAGAAATCCTAATCACTGGACAGAAGGGAGCTGGGTGCACTACAAAAATGCAATAAAAACAGCTTTTCAAAAATTAACAAGGGAAAAGCACCTGGAAAGCAGGAGAGAGCTAAGACACCTGTATGAAGTTCGGAGACTCCTAAAGTCTTGTCAGGATGATCTGGGAGAAAGGGAAATACAAAAAGAAATCCTGTCGCTATTAGAGAGGCAGGCAAAAAACGAAGCTATCCAGATGCGTATATGTTACAAGAAAGCTGATAAGTCGTCTGCTTTCTTCTTTAAGCAATTCAACAGATCACGCAGAGACAGCAGTTTAATCCATCAAATACATCAAAAACCCGCACCAATATCAGAACACTAGTGACATCGTTAAGTGTTTTGCACATGTTTACAAGGAAATGTATACAGCATTTAAAGGACCAGGTTTACTAGAGAGCTGGGAATTACCAAGTTTCTTGGCAGTTCACAGACATGAACAGGATCAACCTATCTCCCTGAGTGAACTATCATCAGCATTGAAAGATATGAAAGGAGGTAAAGCGCCAGGTCCAGATGGGCTAACAGTGGGATTTTATAAGAAGCTGGGAGAAAATTGGGCCAGTCTTGGCCGTCATTTTCTCCAAATTCTTCTCGGAAGGGGCTGTCCCGGAAGAATTTATAGAAGCCCAAACCATATTTCTCAAAAAACAGGGTAAAATGGGGAAAGAAGTGGGCGAATGGAGGCCAATATCACTACTAAATACAGATTATAAGTTGTATGCCAAAGTATTAAACGCCCGACTCAAAAGGCATTTAGGGCACAAGTCCCAATCAAACATATGCAATTCCAACAAGATCTGTGATGGCAAATCTGTCATTTCTAAAAGATTTGCAGGTATACTGTAAGCAAAAACAATACAGTGTAGTGGTGGCTGTACTGGATTTGGCAAAGGCCTTTGATAAGCTTTCCCATGAGTACCTTAAAAATCTGCTGCATACGGTCCGAATGGGTTCTTTGCTAAGAACAGCCATTATCAGTCTGTACAAAGGGGCACAAACCACTCTTTTGATTAATGGCCACAGCTCGGAGAAAATAAAACAGGAACGAGGAGTTAGACAGGGGTGCCCACTAAGCCTGCACTATTCTCGTTGGCATTAGAACCCATATTAAGGCAATTAGCTATTTCTAAAAACATTAGCGGGGTTTATCTTCCTGGCCCACACTCTGATTGCAAATATGTAGCACATGCAGATGATGTGATCCTAACTTTGGCGGATGGCAGTTCTCTACAAAGAGCGCTGGAAACCTTCAGTCATTTCAGCTTATCCAGCGGCCTATGTCTAAACAAAAGCAAGACCAAATGTCAACAGTGGGGAACTGAGGCTCCAGTACAATTGCCAGCAGGCCTCACATTCTCGACAGCACCTATAACCATCCTAGGGGTTCCTTTTGTGAAACATCCGGTAGTATCGTCCCGGCAATTACTAGATTCTTGGGAGGACGCTCTGTCAGAGTGGAATCTGGGGATGCTATCTTTCTCCGGAAGGGTGTGTATTATGTGGACGATTCTGATACCGATGCTGATGAATACTGTGTCAATTACATCATTTAATTATTGCGTGCAGAAAAAGCTAACTCGAAGACTATTTAAGTTCTTTTGGAACAGCAGACAGCAAGAAGTGACGCAGCAGAGGCTATACTGCAGGAAGTGTGAGGGAGGTTATGCAGTACCACGGTTAAAGTGGTTAAGGTGGGCATATGTGTTAAAGCACATTTGGACTGCCCTACGGGGAGCCCATGCAGCTGCTGCCTTAGCAAAGTACAATATGGGAAGGTTTACTAAACTACTAGGAGAGGAGCACACTGGTCCAACAGTAGAAATAATAACACCCTTCTACAAATTGGCAATCAAACACTTACAAGAGTTATCTGCAGGGGGTTTGCACATGGGAACCAAGCCTAAGATTTCGGAAATATACTGGAAGTTATCCGACATGAATACACCGCCAGTACCGGTGCCACGCAGTTGGCTGAGACTGGATGTGACTCAGATGTTGGACAACCTACACCATCATATAGGTTATGAGTCACGGAAAGACCTGGCATGGAGAATAATACACGGACACCTGCCAGTGGAAAAGAACAAAGCCAAATTTCGAGGGCACACGAATGTTGAGTGTTTTTTCTGTAAGGCGTGTAAAATAGTGGAACATGCTTTCTTCTCTTGTCCGGTTACTCAGCGCATCTGGCTTAGTGTACATAAAACAATGGGAATACCACGCTTGACCAGGGAACAAGTACTATTCTTACAGTTCCCGGCCCCCATTTCCAGAGCAACACACATCCTGATATACCTCTTAAATGAAGGTAAATATCAGGCCTGGAAAATCAGGAAAAGAAAAGAGGGCGGCTCTGCACAGGAGGTGTCAAAATGCACCCTTCGAATGATGCATGGTGCAATAAGAAGATTTTTGCTATTAGAATTACGACAACTTGGTAAACAAAGATTCTTAAAATTATGGTGTTTCCCCACACCTTTATGTCGGCTAATAGATGACAACATATATGTGCAGCTTAGATGGTAATGATGAGTCTAGGCTAGGGAAGCGTATGTACAAAACAGATTAGTTTAGTTATTAGAGGAAAGAGACCAAGTCAGCTGCAGGCATTTGGTCTCTCTCCCAGATGAACGGCAGCCGAGCTTTGAAGGCTGCATGAAGTAACAGGAGTGTGGAAGAGGGGGATGACCCTAGAACCCATGTAGGGCAAGCCAACTCCAGGCGGCCGCCAACCAGGTGGTCACATGGACTGGGCCTTCCTCGGAGTGTGTCAGTGGGAGATTGAGCAGCCCAATCGGGTTGAGGTGAAAGATATGAGCGGACAAGGGTGTCTGTCCCTGTCTGCTCATTACAGGGAGTTTTTTTTTTTTTTTTTTTTTTTTTTTTTCCAGCCATACAGGCCGCTAGGTAATCCCAAAGCAGGATCCATATAGGATCCTTGAAGGTAATTCCATATAAATATCAGGAAACTATGTCTGGTCTAACCAGCAAGCCTACCCCCTACCAAGGCCAAATAGCCAGAAACATGTAGGACTCTGTTTGGGTAATAAATATCCCCATCAGAGGGACGCATTGCCCATTCGGGGCAAGGAGTTTTGAGTTCAGGTGAATCACAACTAAAAAATCCCTTTCATTCTTCGACGGCATGTTTTTTCCTCTCCTTCTCTTACTGTCACTTTCCTACCTCTTTTTTTCTTTGCTCAGTCTAATAGGGATATTGAGGATAATGGACATCTTTATCCAATACTATTTTCAAAACATGTCTCGGGTACCTACTCACCCACCAAAGAAGGGCCAAATAGCCCTGAAACGGCACCAGGGGGAGCCTGATGATGTCCGGAGTTTCCAAGAATAGGTAACAACAGCCTTCTCCACTGGGGAAGCGTTGCCTATTTGAGGAATTTATGAGTTTTTGAGTAGTGTGAGTTGAAGGAGTTACTGTCCCTTTCATTCTTCTACACCGTTTCTTTTCCTCTTCCACTATTACGTTCCCTCTACCTTTTTGCTTTTCTAAGTCTAATAGGGACAAGTGGACAGTTGAGTAATTATCCCACACATATTCAAAATAGCCTTGAAACATGTCTAGAGGCTAGTTTGTGAATTCTTTCGTTCATTGGTGTTCTATTCGTTCTGAAGTTTGAGGAAAGTGTCCGATCGTATCAAGAGGTTAGCGGCGGTCCTTTCAGCTGAGGTTACCCCGTTGTGGGGAACCTCCTTTAGGAGGGTAGTAAGTGATTGATTTTCATTTGTTTTACATTTCTTTGAAATTTATTTCTGCCAAGTTAGCTATTTTCTTTTTGCTGGTGTCAGGCAGGACACGGGATTTTTTAACTATTCATTTTCCTTAAGGAACCGAGATTAATTATGGCACAGTTCTTTTTTAGAGAAAGAACAGTGGAGTTTCAGACTACAGAGGTTTGTCCAATTAGAGAGGTAATGCGGGGAGTGAATCAGGTTGTTTCGGTTCACGAGATAAAAGGATTAACTCCATTACCGAGGCAGAAATATCAGTTGGTCTTGAAAACAATAGAGGCAAGAGAAAAGGTTTTGAAAGGGTTTTCTATTAGAAACGTAATGATCAAACCTGTGCAAATTGGTAACAAACGCAAAGTGGTTACTATTGACAGGTTTCCGGTAGAAATGTCTAATAATCCTGTCGAGAGTTTTTTTTTTTAACAAGTTTGGTGAGGTTGTAAAGATTCACAGGAAAGAATATGAGAAATGGCCAGGCGTAGAAACAGGTACGGTGCAAATTCATATTGACATGAAAAGGCCCGTGCCGAACATCATCGATTTGATGGGTCATAGGTTATTAATAAATTACCCAGGAGTTCAGAAAGTTTGCTTGAGGTGTGGAGGTAAAGACCATTTGGGAGCAGAATGCCAAAAAATCACGTTGTTTTAATTGTAATGGCACCGGTCATATTACGGCCAACTGCCTTAATAATTGTAAAAAATGCGGAGCTTCCACGCATAAATTCATTCAATGCCCGGAGCGCACGTTTGCCGAAAGAGCTGCTGGTGGGGGAGAATGACAGAAAGCGAGCGAGCCGCCAAAAGATATGCCTAACGCTGAGAGCCGGGAAACTATAGTAGCGCAGATTAAAGAAATCACACCAACGTTTACAATAGCGTACGATATGTCGGTAACACAATCGGAACACGCGGAACTAACCGAGAATATGGAAGCGGAAAATACAGGACAAAATGTACATAAGCGGGGGGGGGGGAGAAGGAAGAAATAAGCGGTAAAACTAAAAGAGCAAAAGGGAGAACAGAGGAAATTCAAGAAGAGACCGAAACAAAACAAATAGAGGGGGAAGAGGTATCAATTTTGTCAGGCGGTAAAAAAGATTGCAAAACACTTTCGGGGTCTGATTCGGATTCAGATGGCATACAAACGAGGGAATATGAAGGAATAGAATAGTTAAATGTAGTAGGAAACACAAAAGAATACAGGGAATATAGGCGAAGCTTGGCGGAAATTGTTAAAACTCGAGGAGAACCTAATTTTCTTTGGAATGAAAACGGGGAGGGTCAAGTAGTTAATATTCAGTTCAATTGGGGCGATTTCGTTATTTCCAATATTAAAAACAAGAATGTTGGAGATCTCACCGTGTTGCTCACCAGTAGCAAGTTAAAATTAAATGCCGAACATAGGAATATCTTAGCAGAAGTTCTAGTAAAGTTCTGCTCATAATGGCCGGAATAATATTTTATGTCATTAAATGTACAGGGTCTGAGAGCGATTAACAAACAAAGGATGATATGGCAAATTATGATGAACATGGGGGGTGAAGATTTGGTTTCTACAAGAAACCCACTTCTCAAGTTTAGCAGACATCCAGCAGTTTCAAAACAGATACCAGTTGTTAGGATTTTGGAGTTTTGGGACAAATCGATCCACAGGGGTGGGAATAGTAGTGGTTCCTCCAATTTTAGGGACTGTACGACTGGTGGGTAGGGATACAGAAGGTCGGGTTGTGGCAGTGGATTGGAGTTATGGGGGCGCACAATTAGACTAATCTGTGTCTATAGTCCAAATTCCACTTTAGGAAGGAAAACTCTGTTTTAGGGGCTGGGCAACTATATGAGGGGGGGGTGCAGTGGGTTATAATGGCAGGAGACTGGAACTGCGTTCCTGACTCTCATTATGGACAAAATTCTGTCGGGTACCCCGCATCATGGTACGGGGGGGGGGGGGGGTTCGTGAATTAATCGAGGTTTGTACTAAATTGGACTTGGTAGGCGTCTGGAGGAAAAAAAATCCCGGGGAAACGAGCGGCCCCGAGAATAGCCAATAATATAGGAACTAGGATAGATCCCATTTATGCAACAAGTCAGTTGAAGGATAAAATAACAATGATATGGCATGTGAAATTTGCGGGAGGTCGACAAGTTTCAGATCACATGGCAGTAATGTGGAAGGGAGATTTATTTACGAACGTTAGTCTGGGTAAAAGCTATTGGAAGCTCAACCCAGCAGTTCTGGAGAGAGAAGACCTGGGACTTTACTACAGTTATTAAAGAGATAGTAGAGCAAGGTGGAAATGAGTGGGAAATGTTGCTGAAAATTAAAGAAAGTGCAAAATCATTTTATTACTCAAAAATTAAGGAAAGAAACGAACAACGCAGAAATAGACTGAAAGATCTCTTACAAGAAAAAAGAATTTACCAACGGTGCGGGGATGGAAGGGCAACAGCGGAAGTACAAGCGATTATTGATGGTATAATATTGGAAGAGAAAGAAAAGGCGCGCAAAATACAGC
This sequence comes from Mastigoproctus giganteus, assembly GCF_048544385.1. NCBI lineage: Eukaryota > Metazoa > Arthropoda > Arachnida > Uropygi > Thelyphonidae > Mastigoproctus > Mastigoproctus giganteus. Next base: position 166,453,586 of record NC_143579.1, read on the forward strand.
TGAAATTTAGGGAGGCTGATAGTCCTTCAGCTGCGTTTTACTAAAGAAGACTAAGGCTAAATAATTTATCCAAAACGGTTCAGGAAATTAAAGACGATGACAACACACATTCAACAACGCTAACTATTATGAATAGTTTTGTAAATTACTATGAAAAAGAGCTTGCTTTGTAGAAAAAAGAGAGAAAAAACTCCATTTGGACAATTCACACCCGAGCAAAAAGCATTACAGGACAGGGAAATAATTATGGGGGCTCTAACTGTGGCTCTAAAATCATGTAAATTACGACGCGTGCCGGGACCGGATGGTTTGGGGGTTGAATTTTATAAGAAATTTTGGAACTTGTTAGCACCTATTCTTCTGGCGGCCTTTAACAAATTTTTTCAGGAAGGGGATGTACCCGAAGGCTTTTTAAATGCCTATACTACTTTCATTCCGAAGCATGGACGGGATTTAACGAAAATTGCTAACTGGAGACCTATAACGTTGGCTAATTGTGACTACAAAATATTTGCAAAGATTTTGCAACTAAGCTAAAACGCGACGTAACCCAGGTAGTTAGAAGCACACAGTGCTACGGTATACCGGGGAGGTGGATAGAATATAACCTTTGGCTATTAAAAGATTTATTAGAATATCCGAAAAGAAAGAGTTACAATTTAGCGTTAGTGGCAATCGACCACGACTACCTTTTCTCTATAATTAAAGATACGAACATAGGATCTAAGTTGTTTACAGTCCTGAGAAATCTATATACACGTAGTAGCACACGACTTTTGATAAATGGAGAAATTTCGAAAAACATTAAAATTGATAGGGGAGTAAAACAAGGATGTCCACTTAGTCCTTTGTTATTTACGTTAGCACTGGGACCACTACTGGGAAGAATAGACAGAACTGAGGCCATTGAGGGGATACCATTGGCAGAGCAATGTAAATGTATAGCGTATGCGGATGATGTTACCGCCACTCTCACTACGAGTTATGCTGTGGAAGAATTTATGTTACTTCTTTTGGTAAGAAGTCGGGGTTAAACATAAACGAAGACAAGACTAGGATCAAATTGCTAGGAGAATGGGTACATCGGCCTTTACCACAACGAGAAGTGGAGTCGGATAAATCGATCCAAATATTGGGAGCTCCGTTTGGAGAGAGTCCCATGCTACCCGTAGGAGGGCTCACCACTAAAATACGGTAAAGCTTAAAAGAGTGGGAAGTGGGACAATTTTCTTTTGAGAACAAATTCATTATTGTCAGAACCGTAATTCTTCCTATGATCTTATACACGGTGTTTATAACAGGAATCACAGCTAGGACAATGAGACGATTTTACGTTCCAACATTTCAGTTTCTATGGGGGGGAAAACGGCAAGAGATAGCGCAGAAATTTTTATTTTTACCGTGGGAAATAAGTATTCCAAAAATTAATTTGAGGTGTAGCTGTAAGAGACTGCTGGATGTGGCTAATATGGTGCAATCTAACCATTTAGTAGCGGTACTGAAAAAATATTTTATGGGATTTAATACAGCCTTAATTAAAGGCGGCAATTATCTAGGGCCAAAAGCAAAGACAATGCCTATATATTACAAAAAAATTCGGATATGTGCACGCAGTTAAGGGAGAAGGATATAGATCCTTTTAAGGATGGTTTAAAACGACTCTACTGGACACTGTTTAACTCAGAAAATCCAGAAAAGCCAAATTTAGGAAATCATAATGCGCAATTGTTTTTTTAAAAATCTAAAAATTGGCGGAAACTACCCATCGCGTATTGATTTTTCGTGGAGGATTGGTTACGGAAATATACTAGTGAACGATATTACGTATAGATTTAGTCAGGCAGGCAACAGATTATACGAATTTTGTACCGAAATTGAAACAGTGTACCATTTATTTTATTACTGTCGATTCGCACAGGAAGTTTGGAAAAGAATTTGTAGATTTTTGAGGATAAGACAGTTCACACTGGAGGAGGTAATTTACTTGCAATTCGATCATCCCTTGTTCAAGAAAAAATGTTCACGATATTTTTAATTACAGAGGCAAAATATCATGTGTGGAAGCTTCGAAAACGGAAAAGGTTTGGAACCTTTAGGGGATATCTTTGGGACTTGAAACAAACAATGTCTGCTTCCATGCAACGGTTTTTACAGTTGGAAAAATGGCGTTTAGGATCTGATAAGTTTCTGAAAAGGTGGGGAGAGCCACCTCTTCTGTGCAGTTTGGTTGGAGGTGAGGTTCATCTTAAGTACTGGTTTTAGTTATTTGAAAAAAAAAAAAAAAAAAAAAAAAACACACACACCTTTTTTTTTTTTTTTTTTTTTTCGTTTATTGCAAAATTCAGTTTTCTTGATAAAAATGTAGATCTCTTAGGCTCTCATCAAAACAGTTCCATGATATAGGTTTAAATTTTATAACTCATTTTTTTGGTTTAATAGACCTGGTCCAATGGATTATTTTTCACATTAAATTCATAAATAGCTTTGAAATGATCGTCTGAATTAAGATTTTTCATGATTTAGGTTTGGATTTTATAATTCATTTGTTTGATTTAATAGATCTGGTCCAATGGGTTTTTTTTTTTTCACATTAAATTCACAATAGCCTTGAAACATGTCTGGGTGGTGGTACTCACTGAGAATAAGTAACAATAGTCTTCTCTATTAGTGAAGCGTTACTTATTCGAGGTAGTGCAATATCATGGCAACTCGTCGTGAAGGCAGAGCACAATATGAGAAAGAGCAAATGATGCCTACAACAACTACTTTGAGTTTCTTAAGCGTTGTCTATGGTGTATCTACACACCGATATTATATAGATATTAAACTCTTAATGTATTATGCCTTGTGCATTTAGTCATTTTAAATATAAATACAACGAACTTCTACAAACGTCTGAAAAAAAATAACATTTTGATTTACTAACACAAGAGGTCAACTTGCATCGAAATTATACTGAAATCAATCCATTTATTTTCAAGAAAAAGTCACCCAGTGAGATAGAATAAACCTGATTTAGTGAAATGCAGGTTAACAATAATATAGGGCAGTTAACAATAATTAGACACAATTACACCAATGAGCCAAAACAATTAATAACCTACCTAATATGATGTTGGTCCTCCACGTGCAGCCAAAACAGCTCGTACACGGTGAGGCATGGACGCTAAAAGATTTCTAAATGTGTCTTGTGGTATCTGGTACCAACATGTAACCAGCAGATCCTTTAACTGCTGTAAGGTCCGTGGTTGAGACGCTGCAGATCGGAGTTGCTGTTCCAACACAAACCACAGATGCTCGATGGGATTGATGTCTGGGGAATTTGGAGGTCAGGGGAAACCTGGAGACCTGGAAGTCTTCGTCTTGTTCCTCGAACAAGCCGGGCGGTGTGGCATGGTGCATTATCCTGCTGAAAGCATGCAGCACCAGAGGGGAAGATCGTTGCCATGAAAGGGTATATCTGGTTGCCCTGATATTGAACTACCTAGAATAAGCAACAACACTTCTACACTTGATTCTCGAATAGGCAACACCTCGCCGATAGATATTCGCCGACAATAAGTAACATTAGTCTTCTCCATTGGCGAAGCGTTCATTATTGGAAGTAGTGTAATATCAGGGTAACTCGTTGTGAAGGCATTAACAATATGAGATTTGTCAAAAACGATGCCATTTCACCTACTTCGGTTATTTACTGCGAACTAAAATGATGCTTGTCACTAACCTGTTCGATTACCAAAATGTTCATATTGTTTAATATTTTTTAATAAAAAAATAAAGAATTTCTATATTTAAAAAACGTATGAAGTAGGAAAACATCATTATAACAATACAGGTAAACCTTGTATAGCACGATAGTTAGGTTCCTATAAAATATCGTGTTGTGCGAAACCGTGTTATACCAGACTAAGAAAAAGTACAAAAAGGGGGTTACGTTCCAGTAACTAACAAAAATACACTATTTCGTTAATAAAACTAGCAAAAATACACCATTCTAGATTTTGCAAACAAAACTAGATTTTATAAATCTTTGTGAATTTCATCGTATGGAACTAAGCATTTCTGAAGCTCTCTTTTAAACTTTGGGCTACAAGACCCATAAAAATTCTTCCCATTATCGGATCGGCGGGATTCGAACTCGTGGTGTGGGGAGGAGAGCAATTCTATCAACAGTGCTACCACGAGGGCTTCAGTAATCATATCAAAACCTTCCCCTCCTACCGAATTTCTACTAACGATTTTCCATTGTAACGATTTTCTGAAGCAATGAGTTTTAAAGGTGGATATAATGCCTTGATCTAATGGCTGAATGAAACAAGTTGTAATAACCTAGTACAACTGTGGTGGTAGAAACATAACTTCAACGTTTGGATGACTTAAATCTTTTGGATGGCCTGGCGTGCTATCCAATAGTAATAAAACTTTGAAATCTAATATTTTTCCACAAATTCAACAAGCACAAGTTTAAAAGCACAGAACGTAACACGGAGATTTCCCAACAAAATAAAATACAAAGATTTCTCAATATTTTTTTTTCTTTTGACTAGCGAGACAACAGCAGAGATTCAAAAAGAGTGGAAATGTTTAAAAATTACACTCAACATAATAGCAGGGATTTCCCCCTCAAAAAAGCTCAAAAATACCCTGTTATGCGAGGATTTCCGAAATTTTCTAACCGTGTTATACACTGAGTGATCACTGAATTATGACCACCCCTATAAAAACTGAATGCGATCCGTTGACCACGTGAGGTACGAGAGTGCGCAGTTAGTCGACCTACGTAGCATAGATAAGGTGTCAGTGGTTCAATAGGTAGTAAAATTCAGAGCGTGATGGGCAAAAAAAGAAGGATTTATCGGACTTTGATAAAGGACTGATTGGGAGAGCTCGAAGGGCTGGTGCCTCGATTTCCCAAACGGCTGAACTGGTGGAGTGTTCGAGAGCCGCCGTTGTTAAAGTGTACAACTGGACTGCCGACAAAATGGTCAATTTTGTCGGCAGTCAACGACCCGACGGTAAAACAGCAAAGGTCAGCGAAAAGTTGACGTTGGAGGTGAGCGTCGGGTCCGACGACTCGTACAGGCGAACAGGCACAGCACTATTGAAGAGTTGACTACCCAATATAGCATGGGCCAACCCGGAACAATATCTGGCATGACCAAGCGTCGCAAGCTCGCACGTATGGGCTATACCAGCAGACGACCCCTACTGCATCCTCTCCTAACCAAGGTTCATTGGCGTAAGAGACTCGACTGGTGCAAAGAGCATGCATGTTGGACGTTAGAAGACTGGAAGAAGGTGTGCTGGTCGGATGAGTCACGTTATTTACTTCACACCGTGGATGGTCGTATACGGACTTTGCGTCAACAACATGAGGCTTTTTATCCATCATGCATGATATCAAAAGTGCAGGCTGGCAGAGGTGGTTGTATCGTGTGAGACAATTTTCATTGACTGGAAGTTGGACCCCTGATGCATGTGGAAGAACGTATCAGTTGTCTCTGCTATCGTCAACTGCTTACTGATTGTGTGCACCCCGCTGTTACACTTTTTCCCGAATTGTTGTTTTGGTTTTTTAGGAACATTAGCAACTAATGCCATATTGCTCCGGGAATATGCGGTGGTCATTCCCTGACCTTTCCGCATCCTCCGTATTTGGTGGCGACGGGCTTGAACCCCGGTCTAATCAAGAAGCGTGTGCTACGCACTGTTGCTCCTTCCCACCTGGCTACGGAGGCGCCTTTTTCCCGAATGGCGACTGTGTTTTCCAAGATGACAATGCGTAGAGCCATCGGGCACTTGATGTACAGGAATGGTTTGAGCAACACAGTTCTGACTTCCAGCATATCGATGGCCTCCGAACTCCGCCGATATCAATCCCATAGATTATTTGTGGGACACTATGGAAAGGCATATCAGGAGTCTGGATACACCAATCACCTCCATACCTGCATTGCTGGGTGCATTAATACAGCTTGGTTGGCCATACCTCCCGAACGCTTCCGACAACTTGTTGAATCAATGCCACATCGGATAGCTGCTGCACTGAGGGAAAAAGGAGGTCCTATGAATATTAGGTAGGTGGTGATCACTCAGTGTATATACAGTATATGTATATATACTTCATGACTGTTTTGTCATCATTGCATCACTAGGGTACCTACCCACCCACCCACCCACCGAAAAAGGGCCAAATGGCCCTGAAAAGGTGTCGTGTGGGAGGTGGTATCCGCTGAGAATAAGTAACAACAGTCTTGTCCTTTGGTGAAGCGTTACTTATTCGAAATAGTGCAACACCATGGCAACTCGTTGTGAAAGTATTCACAATATAAGATATAACTTCTTAAACGATGCTGCCTTTGCATATATTTGCTAATTCAGAGTTTAGCTGCGTACTAATATGATGCGTTTGCACTAACTTGTACGTTGTATATGTATATATAATTGAAACTAACTTATTTACTTTTCGTGAAATGACTTAATTGCTCCGAGGGAAAAAAAAGCCCTTCCCAACTATATTAAAAAAGTTAACTTAATTATTTTTGTTTAGAGTTTTGTTTGTTTGTTTGGTAGTTGTTGGCGCATCGGCTTCTGTGGCCATAGTGCACCTCCCAAGGTTTTTGCAGTACTTTGATCCAAGCCCGAGGCGGGAATCGAACCCGCGACCTTTGGGTTGCCAGGCAGGCACTTTACCCACCTGGCTAGCCCGGTCGGCTTTGTTTAGAGTAAAGAACAAAATATTAGAGAAAACACAGCAAATCAAGATTTTGAAATTATATTAGTATTAAATACACAAATGAAATTATGTCAAGTGACGTCACAATTTTATTTATTTGAAGCGGAATTAATCTGTACGGTGCATCTGCTCCTAGCTACTGAATTCAAAGAAAACCCTTCCAGCTATTGTCAGTTGATGTCTTCAGTATGGAAAGCTGAAGGCGTCCTCGCAGTCTCAATTAGGAGATGTGGGCTCTAAAAGGGAAAAACAAGGTGGAGTTCTTTGAGAACTTTTAATAAAATCTGACGGCAACTGTAAAAAATGGAAGAGTGAAAATATCAGATGATATTTTCAGGAAATTCCAGGACAACTTTAACTTTTCCACAAGTCGTTGAGTAGTTGCTGCTGGTATATTCTTTCTGCGTACCGTCTGCTGCCACTTAATCCGTTAATTACCAAACTGAGTTTGTCAGTTTGCCTTTGTGTAACCACATTTTTACACTATAGCTGCAGTTGAAAAAACTTTAAATTTTGACTTAACACTTAATTCGGACCTACACGGCGCAAACTTTAGGGTTTATCTGGCAGTTAACACCTTTCTGTAGCTGAAGCAATTAAGTGACTATGGCTGTCACTTAACGTTCCCTTCGTCCGAGGATCACAATGCTAACACATCTCGTTGTGCTCTTCGATACGAATAGATGCACACATCAGCAGCAGATATTCTGCTTCCGTTCATAAAATGTCTGCGAAAATGAAAGATTTGTATCTCCTTTATGTTTTGTCTAAGAAAAGGAAACTTTTAAAAGGAAATCAAAATGGAGCAAACATTGGTTACTGAAAAGGACGCAGTTATACTTTGTGGATTAAGTATTCGCGCGTATGGAAGAAAGTAGTCATTTTTTATTGTTATCAGTTGGATGTCCATAATAAAAATAATAATAATAATAAAGACACCTATGTGCTTTAGTCTATTTTAAATTACGGTTAAAAAAGACACTGAAATCTGAGGCTATTTCGCCTCACAAATATTTAGCTTCAAAAATTAGAAAAGTACAGTAGAACCCAGAAAATAAATTCCCGCAAAAGAAGTTTTCCCCTGTTTGGTTTCTTAAGTTCCAATATCACCTCTATATATTGTAATGTATTATTTTCCCACGTAAGAAGTTTCCCTGGTAAAAAGTTTAAAAAGTTCGTGATAAAGAATACACAGTGTACAGGCAACCCCGGTATAACAGGTACTTCGACAACACGGTTTCGCTCTAACAAGATTGATAAATTGCGGCAATCCTCTCATAACACGGTACTTATACACTTGAGTGATCACTGAATTATGACCACCTACCTAATACTTCGCAGGTCCTACTTTTTGCCCTCGGTACAGCAGCTATTCGACGTGGCATTGATTCAATAAGATGTCGGAAGCGTTCGGGTGGTATGGCCGACCATGCTATGTGTAATGCACCAAGCAATGCAGATATGGAGGTGATTGGTGTATCCAGACTCCTGATATGCCTTTCCATAGTGTCCCACAAATGATCTATGGGAGTGATATCGGCTGAGTTCGAAGGCCAATCGATATGCTGGAAATCAGAACTGTGTTCTTCAAACCATTCCTGCACATCAAGTGCCCGATGGCTCGGCGCCTTTTCATCTTGGAAGACACCATCACCATTCAGGGAAAAGTGTAACATAGTGGGAGGTACACATTCAGAAAGCAGTGGACGATAGCAGAGACCACTGATACGTTGTTCCACATGCACCAGGGACCCAAGTTCCTGGGAGTGAAACATGACCCACACCATACAACCGCCTCTGCCAGCCTGCACTTTTGATACCATGCATGATGGATAAAAAGCCTCGTGTTGTTGACGCCAAATCCGTACACAACCATCCACTGTGTGGAGTAAATAACGTGACTCATCTGACCAGCACACCTTCTTCCAGTCTTCTAACGTCCAACTTGCATGCTCTTTGCACCAGTCAAGTGTTTTACACCAATGAACCTTGGTTAGGAGAGGACGCTGTAGGGGTTGTCTGCTGGTATAGCCCATACGTGCGAGCGTGAGACGCATGGTAATGCCAGATATTGTTCCGGGTTGGCCCATGTTATATTGGTCAACTCTTCAACGGTGCTGCGCCTGTATGTGTCGTCGTACCCGGCGCTCACCTCTAACATCAACCTTTCGCTGACCTCTTTGCAGTTTTGCCGTCGGGTCGTTGTTTAACTATTTTGACGCCAGTCCAGTTGTACACTTAACGCGGTGCCATTGTGGAGAAGAAGAGTCCTGGGGGCATCTCATGTATGAGTGCCCTGCCTATGACAACAGTAGAATCAAGTTTGCTACCGCAATTCAAAGGAATCCACGAAACCAAGAGTCCTCGCTGCTGCTCGATGAAAACACGTACAGGGCACTAACTGTGTATGCGCAGGAAATCTTCGCACTGAGGCTAGCCAAGATTGCTGAAATGAGAACAACATTGGATCATGCTGCCCAAGGCCTGAATCAGACTGGCGTGGGTTAGCTCCTTCTCTGCTAGAGGACACTGCCTTGACAACTTACAAATCCTTTAAGGGTAGGAACACTGCTGGTACCATTCTGGTGCGGGACTGCTGCAAACCCCTTATAGGGTAGGATCAGCCGGCACCGTTCTGGTGCGGGATTGGTGGCACTCTGGAGAACTTCTGAGTGCGGGATACAGAGTCCATTGGCCTCTGGTGATCATGCAGGGGCACCTGTCCCCTGCTACTTTAACTCCCACCCCCAGAACCCTATTTTCACCTCACAAAGAGCGGACTGCTCCTTAACTTCAGTCCGTCCTCCTTTCCCTCTTTCTGTTCCTTCTAACTCGTACTCCTGCTCTGTTTTCTCCCCCCCCCCACTTTTTTATTTTTTATTATTATTTTTTATTTTTTTTATTATTATTATTTTTTTTTTTTTTTTTATTTATTTATTTTTTTATCACTTGACCTTTGTCAGGAAGCTTAGGCAACCCTGGCAAAGGCCAGCCAGAGTATAATGGGCAGCCTGGCTCACCTCCCAGTGGTGGTGGCGGGCAACGTGGGGTCCCACTAGGGGCTCTGCGGCCAAGCAGCCAGAGACACAACAACAAAACATAACACTACTCTGACAGAAACCAGACATTACACTTTTTCTGGCTTTTACAGAGATTCTGTACTTCTTCACAAAGTACCATGGTGCAGATGTGGGAAACCACAGGTGGCGCCTTTCACAAAACACTATGCCACTATGTACACTTTAACAACTGGACCGGCTTTCGAACACCCCACCAGTTCAGCCGTTTGGGAAATCGAGGCACCAGCTCTTCGAACTCCTACAATCTGTCCTTTATCAAAGTCCGATAAATCCTTCCTTTTATCCATCACACTCGGAATTTTACTACCTACTGAACCACCGACACCTTATCTATGCTATGTAGGTTGACTAACTGTGCACTCTCGTACCTCACGTGGTCAACGGGTAGCATTCAGTTTTCATAGGGGTGGTCATAATTCAGTAATCACTCCGTGTATATAATATATATTTCAGATATTTGTGCTTTTTCTTTACAGTTCACTTCCTTTTTTTTAATTGGCTTACCGATCAGCCTATAATTTGATTTAATACATGATGTACATATAGAGGCTGCCATAGTCGAGTGGTCATCCGCGTGGGTGTATAGGTACTTGAGTGACCCAGGTTCAAGACCATGATTGCTGAATATGGTGATGTTTCTTGTATTCTCTCTCTTCCTTGTGAACTCCTCTGACTGGCTGGGCGTCCCAGAGTATAAACAGAAAATTTATTAAATATATATATACTGTATATGTATTTTTTTGGCTGATGGTACATAAGCTTGCTTTTTTTGCATCACATGCCTCTACTGTTATATCATTTAGGATATTTTCATTCTTTCTATCTATCTCCAACCTTCAATACTTCCTTTTTCTGCTATCCTTCTAATTTTAATTCTGGCATTTTATGTAATTTACACTTTCATCTACCTGCTTTTCAACAGTGTGTGTGTGTACACACACTTTTGAAAAGCAGTGTGTGTACTGTTGAAAGGTAGGTAGATGAAAGTGTAAAGTACATTTGAAAATTACAGTTGAAAAGCAGGTAGTTGAAAGTGTGTGTACACACACACGCAGACAACGTTTATGAAGTAAAACAAAGAATGGAAAGGGGGTGGAAAAAAGCGAAGACCGAAAGAAAAGCCAAAAAAAAAAGCAAAAAAAAAAAACTAACACACATGTTTTTTTTCTTTTCATTTTCTGCAAAAGCGTCATGATACAACAGTTATAGAACATAACTTCACATTATATATAATTCATTTTAAATGAGGAATGCCGTGCATTTTTTATTAAATAGAAATAATCGCATAAAAAAAAAAAAGAAAGAGCAGCTATTGCTATTCATTTAAGTCATTTATTCCATGTAGACAAAAAGTGGACGAGACCTGAAGGCTCATCCACAGTGTTATGAATTATAGTTTTGAATTGGATAACGATATTTTTAGTAATCAGCTGAAAAAGAAGACAATGGAGCCACTTAACACTTACAACCTAATAAAAGTTCATGGATTCTACCTTGTGAACTTCTTTTAGTTATTAGTCGTTCTAGCTGTAAGTTTTGTTTATAACACTCTTATCTTTTTTTTTTTTTTTTTTTTTTTTTTTTTTTTAGCATATCATGATATCTGGTATTTTATTCTACAGGGTGATTCACTACCAGTGCGACAAACTTGCAGGAGGTGTAGGTAGGCACACAGACGAATCGGAATCATATAGCATTGCAGGGTCCGAAATGCCTTCGTCATGCGGTAGAAGACGTTGAACGGGAGGTCGCGTGAACAGCGATCCGTTTCTGTTGAAGAAACCAAGTAGCACAAGTCCTCCGGAGTGGATAATCCGCAGGCTCCAATGATTAGATGCGTTGCAGATGGTATGAACTCATTTGTTTTGTTTACAGTATCCTCCGTACAGTGGACTGGGAAATACCCAATGGTTGGCCTATCACTCGAGTACTCGTACTGCCTTCTGCAAGACGTAGGACATTCTCCTCATTGTCTGGCGGACTCGTCGTTCGCTGTCGATTCATGGTACCTCTCGTGAAACAACCAGTCTCACGTAACCTTCTGTGCACACGTGCGAAAATCGTATGATGGAGCACGCCTGTGCGGGAAACGTTCCTGGTACAAGCGCAGAGCGGCGCGCCCATTACAGTTCCCAGCTCCATACGCGAGGTGCATGTCGGCCAGTTCAACGTTTGAATATTCATCCATCCTACTGCCTCGGGACCCGGTTCACAAATGCTGACTTCCAGCAGGATAGCTGTTCACACGACCTCCCGTTCATCCTCTACCACATGACGAAGGCATTTCGAACTCTGCAATGCTATGTGATTCCGATTCGTCTTTGTGCCCCCTACACCTCCTGCAAGTTTGTCGCACTGGTAGTGAATCACTCTGTACAATATATGGAATTTAATGAATAATCTGATATCACGTTATTTTAAACTTCTTAAAACTGTAAGCCATCTTTAAAAATTGTTAAAAAGTGCATATTTGTAAAGCTGTATAAATTTGTGATTTCCTGAGAATTATTTAACTAAACTGAACTACAATATAAATAAGTAGTGCATGGCAAAAAAATTACTGATTAAAAATTGATTTGGTAAAAGTAAATACTAAGGAAGGTATAAACTGGAGCATTCAATTTTATTCTGACAGGACACTATAGGATAGGATAGACTTTATTAAAATCATTGTAAACTCCCTTTCTCTGGTTTTTTTCTATGTTATATCCTTCAACCATATCCTTGTTCAAACATCATGAACCCACTTTCAAGCGTTTTCGTTAAATCAAATCACCCATACTACCAACATTTTACACATCATGAACAATCAGTTAGCTGAATTTTGAATGAGGACACAATAAATGTTACCATCTAATCTTAATAAGCTTTTCAATGCTTTTAGCTTTTTTTACATTGCCAGTCTAGTTCATTTAAGTTTACGATACCTGTAAACACCACTAAAACATACGATACCTGTAAACACCACTAAAAATAACAAAATATCATCATTAAAAGATAAAATAACAAAATGGAAGAAAATGAATAGGAACCATAGCGAAAGAGGTTCAAAGCTACACTAAAATAGCTCAGTTTGTGAGTGTTCATTAAGGATCGAATAATCCACCCAAAGGTAACTGAGTGTCGATTGCATAGGTAATTTAGCAATAACTGGATATCAATTGCCCATTGATTGGACTAAATTAATAATTTTAATTAACAGTATAATTTAATATTTAAAATTATTTTATTATACACAATCACAAAATTACGCTGCTACTTTTATCATAATGTGAATATGTTATTGTGCATAACCTGTGAAAATATAAACACTTGTCTCAGCTTCTTCCATAGTACAAATAGGAATTTACTGACGGTGAAGCAAATATTCTTGGCAGTAAGACAAAACACAACTTAGAAACTTTTATTCTTCAGGTTCTTCCTCTTCTTCCTCCTCTTCATCCTTCAGTGAAAAGCTGAGGCCTTTGCTAGTAATGAGCTCCTCGCTCTTGCTCCAGAGAGTCTTCATGGCTTCTTCAGTCCACTCTGCATGTCGGATATCTAAAATCCTACAATCTCTAAAGAACTTTCCACTTTCATTTTCTACATCTTTAGACAAAATGCAATGAAGGACGGTCTGCATCCCTTCATCAGGGGTTCTGTAAAGAACTTTGGCACAAGCTTGAGAAAGTTTGCCCATTGGACCTTTCAAATGTTTATAAAGGCCAGAATTGATCAGCCCTGCAATTAAAAATAATAATTAATTAATAAATAAAGGGAAAAGTTGATACTAATACTGAAAATAAGTATTCTGTTTTCACTTTTCTAATAGTAATATAAATTAAAACAATTCCTTATTGTTTTTCATAACTGATTTTAATTATTGCTGATATAAATTAGCAATTATTCCCACTAGCAGATATACATAATTATGAAGATTACAAAATAAACAGTGTGAATTTTCATTTTTTTTCAGGAGAGTAAATGTCCCTTAAGACATATTCTATGAGCACATACTTTAATATGTAGTAGTTATTTGTACATGTACCAGTAAACAACAGCCTTGCCATTGCTGAAATGATAACCAGTGTTGCTGATTCCCTTGATATTAAAGATATCATCACAACTTCAATGATAAGTGAATCTCCCCACTCCCGTATCCTAAGCTCAGTAACCTTTTCTATTTGTTTCGAAGCCACTTGATCTTCACTGAAACTCTGAGTTATCCTCAGAAGAAACACAAAGCAAATATGTTTTCTGCAGCAGCATGTTCGAGAGGCAACCAGAGAGGGTAATACGTGAGAGTGTTGTTGTTGTTATTTGGTTTTTAGGAGCATTAGCAACTAAGGCCATATTGCTCCGGTGCGGTGGTCATTCCCTGACCTTTCCGCATCCTCCGTATTTGGTGGTGACGGGCTCGAACCCCGGTCTAACGTGAGAGTGTATTAAGAATTTGCAGATAAGGAACCACTAGGTGGCAGTGATCAGAGTGTACCGATGTAACAGGAGAGATTGCTTCTACTGGGATGGGATACACTTAAATAGAAAGGGTGCAAGAATATTTGCAGATGCCATTGAGGCAGTGTTAGGTGCGTCGGAACACTGCTAGCTTGAGGGGCTATAAGGACTAATAGATTAATGGTAGCCACTGGCAGAGGTGAAAGTGATTCTTGCACTGCTTCTATTGGAATGAGCAGCAACCTGGAAAACAAGATCCAGGGTACTTTAGAGACTTCTGGGAGTCATTGCAGCACAAGTAAACACATGGGTTGTGTTAGGGTAGCTAAGAATAGGAACAGGTGCATGTATACTTGCGTGTACACCAATGCTAGGATTTTGGTAAATAAATTTGATGAATTTGAGGTATTGCTCAAAACATCAAAGGCAGATATTGTTGGGATATCAGAGATGTGGTGTCACACAGATATAAGGAATGCAGAACTGGAATTTGGGGACTACAATGTGTACAGAAAGGATAGGAAGGTAGGAGGGGTTATGCTATTAGTTAAGAAACACATAAAATCCAAGGTACTGAAGCCAGTCAACATCACTGGACAGTGCAGTGTCGAGTCAGTTTGGTGTGACATAAGCATTGGGAGATCAAAATTGAGTAGGAGTGTGCTATAGGCCTAATGACTCTGATGAGTATAATAAGAAACTGTATAGGAAAATAGAGTGGGACAGTAAATAAGAGAGTCTTATAATGGGAGATTTTAATTTCCCAGATATTGACTGGAATTTGTAGGTTTGTCACTCACACACTAGCAAGGCTTTTGTGGATTTATTGGATGATTGTTTTCTACATCAGTATGTTCGGGAGGCAACTAGAGGGAATAATACTCTTGATCTGCTTATCAGTAGTGATTCTTCATGCATTAAGAATCTGCGGATAAAGGAACCACTAGGTGGCAGTGATCACAGTGTGCTGAAGTGGGATTTACTCAAAGAGTAAGTCCCATCAGGGATAAAGGGAAGGGTTTTTGTTTTCGTAAAGGAAATTACGATGGTCTGAGACAGTATTTAAATTCTGTACGGTGGGACCAACTGATGATGTTACCAACAGCAAATTCAAAATGGAAAGTATTCAAAGAATTTATCTTGGAAGCTACTAGGCTTTACATATCAACTAAGAAATATTGTTCAAGGTTTAGGCTTAAATGGATGTCAGATGAACTCATGAGACTTATGGTAGAGAAGAAAAATGCATGGGATACATAAAAATTAATGGGTGACATGGAAGCCTATGATAGATATAAGCTGGTCTGTAATCAAGTCACAAAGGAGATTAGGCAGGCAAAGTCAGATTATGAGAAATCCTTGGCAAAGGATACAAAGAAAAACAGAAAAGAGTTCTTTACCTATGTAAATTCTAGAAGGAAAGGGATGAATCAGATTGGTCCACTGGACATTGATGGTTCAACTGTTGATGATCCTGCTCAGGTGGCTAACAAACTAAATGAGTATTTTGCATCTACATTCGCACATGAAAAGTTAATCAGGAAGGGAAATGCCAGAGGTGAAGTAAACTGTCAGTGAGCTAGATGATTTAGTAAAAATTGAGAGGGAAGTGGAGGAGAAATTGTTGAGGATAAACAAAAAAAAGGCACCTGGGGTGGATGGGATCTATCCAGTTATATTAAAGGAGGCAGCAAAGGAAGTAAGCAAACCCTTAGCCATAATTATGAGAGCTTCTTTGGACTCGGGGGAGGTACCCTAGACTGGAAAAGTGCAAATGTAACCCCCAATTCACAAAGGAGGATCAAAGGCTAACACAAGTAATTATAGACCTGTGAGTTTAACTTCTGTTCCAGGAAATTTAATGGAGGCACTGGTTAAAGAAGCAATACAGGATCATATAGACAAGACTTCAGTTATAGCTTGGACACAGCATGGTTTGGTTAAGGGAAAGTCTTGCCTGACCGATTTGATTGGATACTATGATCTAGTCACAAAAGAACTGGATGCAGGGAATAACTTTAATATATTATATATTTGGATCTTAGAAAGGTTTTTGATACTGCTGCACATTATTATTATTATAATTATTATTATTAGCTATATGGTGGAAGGAAGCCTGGGGCTTATGCTGCACCAACCAAAAAAAAAAAATTGCTGAGCCACCCTGTGTGTGAGAGAGAGAGAGAGAGAGAAAAGGGAATCACAAAGAAAGAGAAGAATGGAGAAGAATGATGACATCCAGCTCAGGACCCTGAATGTGCCCTGCCCGTACTCACTAGATGTGAGCCGCTGGGGTGTATGGAAGACTGCTTCGCAAATTGGAGCAGTGTGGCATTGGAGGAAGATTGCTGCTATGGATAAAGGGATGATTGAGGGGGAAAAGACAGAGTGGTAATCAATGGACACTGCTCATTGTGGACTAATGTTATTAGTAGAGTCCCTCAGGGTTCAGTGTTGGATCCATTGTTGTTTTCTGAATTTTATTATTATTCCTAGCCATATGGTTCAAGGAAGCCTGAGGCTTATGCTGCACCAGGCAAAAAAAAAAAAAAAAAAAATTCTGAATTACCCCCTGAGAGAGAGAGAGAGAGAGGGGGGGGGGGAGAATCACAAAGAAAGAGAAGAATGATATCCAGTCAGGACCCTGGGTGTGCTAAGCCCATACTCACCAAATGTGAGCCCCTGGGTGTAATTTATAAATGATATTGATGATGGTGTATCAAGCTTAATGTCCAAGTTTGCAGACGATACAAAGGTTGGCAGGGTTGTTAAGGACACTACTGACAGTATGCTGCTGCAACAGGATCTGAAAGGTTGAGCAGATGGGCTGAGACGTGGCAAATGAAGTAACGAAGAACGAAAAGGACCTGGGGGTAATTGTGCAGGCAGATATGAAGTTCTCTGAGCAGTGCAGACGGGCTGCAAGAGTAGCTCATGGTGTCTTGTCAATGACATACAGGAATTTTTCTAGCAGAGATAAGGAGGTGATTATTCCCTTGTATAAGGCAATGGTCGGGCCACACCTTGAGTACTGTATACAGGTTTGGAGGCCTCATTTCAAGAAGGATGTAGAGCTGCTGGAAGAAGTACAGAGAAGGGCAACAAGATTAGTGAATTTAACAAAGGGTTGCTTTTATGAAGAAAGGCTTAAGTTTTGCAAATTACAGTGTCTGGTGACTAGGCACCAGCGAGGTGATCTGATAGAGGAGTATAAAGCCTTGAATGGTTTGAGCATGCTCAATGCTGATGGGATTCTTCCTCTTGCTCAGAATAATCACCTGAGAGTGCATAAATTCAAATTGAGGAAAGACAGATGTAGGATAGATGTGCGGAAATTTGCCTTTAGCCAGCGGATAGTTGGTTGGTGGAACAGACTTCCATCCCTTGTTGTTGAAGTTGATAGCCTAAATAAATTTAAGGCTCAGCTGGACAGCTATTTTGAACCAACAGAGGGGTGAAATGGGAGTGGTTTTTTTTTTTTTTTTTTTTTTGTGACTGATGCTGCATAGGTTGCTTTCTTGCATCATCTGCCTCTACTAATGCTAATGTGGGATTATTTAAAGATATAATTACCATCCGGGGTAATGGAAAGGGTTTTTGCTTCTGTAAAATCGACTACAATGGTCTCAGACAGGTTTTAAATGCTGTACAGTGGGCCCAACTGATGATGTTACCAACAGCAATTTCTAAGTGGGAAGCATTCAAGGAATTAATCGTGGGAGCTACTAGAGTTTTCATACCTATTATTAAGAAATATTGTTCAAGGTTAAATTGGTTGTCAAATGAACTAATGAGACTCATGGTAGAGAAGAAAATTGCATGGAATTCATATAAATTATCAGCCGACACAGAAGCCTATGGCAGATTGTTATTATTATTGTCCCTGATTGGAGGATTCCACTCTGTGATGGGTACTGCTACCAAGTACACAGGGTGGTTGTAATGTCTGGTGTTACTGTTGGTCGAGGAAATCTCTGACTATCCTGCAGGCGTTCAGGATTTCGACTTTCTGGAGTTCCTAGTAGGTGTTCTCTGCGAGACCTATTGCTGCTAGGCTGCTATGTAGAGTCTTTGGTACCATACCAGTGGTTGTCACGATGATTGGGATGATTGATATTACTTCCATATGCCACATCTCCTTGATCTCATGTCTCAGGTTCGTGTACTTCCTAATTTTTTCCTCATGGGTTTTCTGGACATTGCTAGTGTTGGGCACTGCTATGTCAATTAGGTAGGTAGCCTTTTCCATCTTGTCCACAAGGCTTATGTCTGGTCTGTTGTGTGGGATGGTTTTATCCGTTATTATGGCGCGGTCCCAGTACAGCTTGTGGGTTTGGGTCTCTAGTACTGCCTTAGGTTCATACTTGTAGTATGGTACACTTTCTTTGGTCAACTGGTATTTCCTCGTTAGCTTCTGATGTATTATCCTGGCTACCTGGTCATGTCTATCAGTGTACTCAGTCTGGGTGATCACCTTGCACCCCGCAGTGATGTGTTGGATTGTTTCTGAGGTCAGGTGGCATCATTGACATGTGTCATCTGACCTTCCGGGCTCCTTTGCGATGTATTTTCTATGGTTCCTGGTGTTGATTCCCTGGTCTTGGATGGCCAACACGAATCCTTCAGTCTCGGGAAAGAGCGTCCCGCTTGTGAGCGGGACACTCTTTCGATGTGATTGATGTGATCTTGATGGAGGTCATTGTAGTGTCTGCCGGAGTGTCTTCTTTGCCCATCTTTCTAACTTCGTTTTTTGTACCGTTTGGGCCCGAGGAGTTTCCTCGCTTAGGTTGAGCGGGGTATACCACTTATCTATCTTCCTTATGGCCTAGTGGAGTGGTGCTGTGTTGTTCTCAAAGTAATCCTTCAGGTTAACTATCGCTGTTTCTATTGTTCTATCAGGTCTATTATTATTATTATTATTAGCCATGCGGCACAAGGAAGCCTGAGGCTTATGCTGAAGCAGCCAAAAAAAATTCCCGGGTTATCCTGAGAGAGAGAGAGAGAGAGAGAGAGAGAGTGTGCGTTAGAAGTAGAAAGGAATTCTCAAGAAAGAGAAGAATGATGTCCAGCTCAGGACCCTGGGTGTACCAAGCCCATACTCACCTGATGTGAGCCCCTGGGATTTCTTTCATCCCTATACCCAGGTCTGACGATCAGTTTGCATGTTAGAACCGCTGCGGACCTCCACCAGAGTTTCCTCAGGCTTCATCCTGCCCAGGCATAGTTCACCATCTTTCAGGTCCCAAAGTCTGTAATCAAGTCACAAAGGAGATTAAGCAAGCGAAGACAGACAGATTAGGAGAAATCTTTGGAAAGGGATGCTAAGAAAAACAGCAAGGATTTCTTTACTTATATAAACTCTTAAAGGAAGGGGTTGAATCAGATTGGTCCACTTGATATCGATGGTTCGACTGTTGATGATCCTCCTCAGATAGCAATCAAACTGAATGAGTATTTTCATCTACCTTTACACATGAGGAGTTATAAAGGAAGAAAAATGCCAGAAGTTTATCAAATTGTAACAGGGTGCTTAATGATTTTATAATAACTGAGAGAAAAGTGAAGTAGAAATTGTTGAAGTTAAATATAAGAAAGGCACCAGGGGTGGATGGGATCTATCCAGTTATATTAAAGGAGGCAGCAAAGGAACTAAGCAAACCCTTAGCCATAATTAAGGCTAAGGGTTTGCTTAGTTCAGGGGAAGTCCCCACAGACTGGAGATGTGCAAATGTATCTCCAATTCACTAAGGGGGATCGAAGGGTGACACGAGTAATTACAGACCAGTTAGTTTAACTTCTGTTCTGGGTAAAATAATGGAGTCACTGGTGAAAGATGCATTGCAGGATCATCTAGACAAGACTGCAGCAATAATTCAGACACAGAATGGGTTTTTGTCTTGTCATGGGAAAGTCTTGTCTGACAAAGTTGATTGGATACTATGATGTGGTTATAAAGGAACTGGATGCAAAAAATAATTTTGAAAACATATGCAGCAGACTCTCGATTTACCGGGATCGGATTAACCGGGACACTTCAAGACCCCAAATTAAAAAAATAATAAAATAAATCAACCAAAAATCATAAAATTCGAGTAATAACTACAATAGGTATAAACAGATGTTTTGCAAGTCGGAAATAAGTGACAGGAAGCGGCATTATAAGTTGTCATTGTGAATTAATTTACCTATTATATTGCAACCCCGCTGTCTTCACAACCGCCGCTCAAAATAAAAATACGAAAGGAAGAGAAACAAATGAAATGTTTAGTTTGTTTTAGTGCGTCGCGTCGATTGTTGTGTTCCGTTGCACCGTAAAAAGGAATTTTGTTTCATTATTTACGGATGTTGAAATTTTTTTTACAGTAAATATATATATTTTTATTTAGAAATCGCGACAATTATGGGTAAACGCAAAAGAGTTGCGCTTTCAGTTAAACAAAAACTTGAAATTATTCAAAAGTTTGAAAACAGTGCATCCGTTACCATTATAATGTTGGTAACCAAATCAAACGCAATATCGTAAAAAAATAAATAGAAGCTATTAGATTTAAAGTCGACATCGCAAAAAATAAATGGAAGTATCGGATTGGACACGCGAGTAGTACGTGGTTAGTTTTTTTCGTTTTTTATCTAACGCCATATTTTTTATGCAGGTTGCTGAACATTTTTCGATTCAGTAAGTCTCCCACTTACGCAACTACGGATTTGCGTAAATTTTTTTCACCCAATTGTTTTCTTTTTTTTTTTTTTTTTTGGATTGTAAAATTTAAAACAAAAAAATAATAATAATAATAAGCAATCAACAACGACGATCACGGCACGCACAAATTGCACAAGTGATATACGGAGTAACAAGCAAAAGAATAGGAAAGAAGAGAAGATTCTTACAATTTATTTATTACTGAAGATTTCAGTGAAGGGAACACACATTTCAATAAGATGGAGTTTACTACCCGTTTATAATTAGATGCACGAACAGAAAAGCCGAATAACATGGAAAGTGCAAACTGTTTTATGATAGTGACCTCCAGAAATGTGTTTTTAGTAAAATGTGAGCTCGCGCGGGGTGATAATAGTGAGTTTTCGCGAATTTCTGTAAAGTAGTTTACAGAAATTTTCATCTTGACAGTTATCATGGTGACGACTAAGAGAATAAGTGACAGGGGTACGTACTAGTAAATCGACCAAGAAAAGGAAAGCAATCGATTTGGATCAGAAAATTAAATTAATAAGGGTGCATGAAAATGGTCAACGATTAACAAGTATTGCACTGAATTCAGATTTGTCAATAATAATATAGTAGCAATATGTTATTAGCCATTCCCGAGTTACGTAAAACTCGACGAAGTAAGAAGTTACGTCTTATGTTACCCTTACGAATGTCGAGGATTTCTGTATTTTAAGATTAACCGGGATTTGTTTTTCACCATCTATCCCAGAAAATCCAGAGTCTGCTGTATTGTGCACTCTTATCGCTTCCTTGACAGTTTACTGTGCTGTTAAACATCACAATGTAAACTTTAAAAAGTTTAAATCTGGATCTGGTTATCAGCAGAGATCATTCATGTATTAGGAATTTGCAGATAAAAGAACCACTAGGTGGCAGTGATCACAGTGTACTGACGTCGGATTTACTTAAAGGATTAATTACCATAAGGGGTAAAGGAAATGGTTTTTGCTTCCGTAAAGGCGAGTACAGTGGTCCCCGACAGTTTTTAAATTCTGTACAGTGGGATCAACTGACGATGTTACCAACAGTAAATTCTAAGCGGGAAGCATTCAAGGAATTAATCGTGGATGCTACTAAAAGTTTCATACCTATTAAGAAATATTGTTCAAGGTATAGGCCTAAATGGTTGTCAAATGAACTAATGAGACTCGTAACAGAGAAGAAAAATGCATGGGATGCATACAAATTAACACGTGATACTAAAGCCTATGATAGCTACAAGTTGATCTGTAACCAAGTTACAAAGGAGGTTAGGCAGGCGAAGGCAGATTACGAGAAATCCTTGGTAAACGATGCTAAGAAAAACAGCAAGGATTTCTTTACTTATATAAACTCTAAAAGGAAGGGGATGAACCTGATTGGTCCACTTCACATCGATGGTTCGACTGTTGACGATCCTGCTCAGATAGCAAACAAACTGAATGAGTATTTTGCATCTATATTCACACGTGAGGAATTATTAAGGTTTGAAAATGGCAAAAGGTTATCAAATTGTAGCAGGTTACTTAATGATTTTGTAATAACTGAGAGCAAAGTGGAAGAGAAACTGTTGAAGTTAAACGTAAGAAAAGCACCTGGGGTGGATGGGATCTATCCAGTTATATTAAAGGAGGCGGCAAAGCAACTAAGCAAACCCTTAACCGTAATTATGAGAGCATCCTTGGACTCAGGGGAACTTCCCACGGACTGGAGATGTGCAAATGTATCCCCAATTCACAAAGGGGGATCGAAGGGTGACACGAGTAATTACAGACCAGTTAGTTTAACTTCTGTTCCGGGTAAAATAATGGAGTCGCTGGTTAAAGATGCATTGCAGGATCATCTAGACAGGACTGCAGCAATAATTCAGACACAGCATGGGTTTGTTAAGGGAAAGTCTTGTCTGACAAATTTGATAGGATATTATGATGTGGTTACAAAGGAACTGGATGCAAAAAATAATTTTGATATCATATATTTGGATTTCAGGAAAGCTTTTGACACTGTTGTGCATGGAAGACTATTGTACAAATTGGAGCAGAATGGTATTAAGGGTAAGTTGCTACAATGGATAAAAGGATGGTTAAGTGGGAGAAGACAGAGGGTGGTAATCAATGGGTGCTGCTCTTCGAGGACTAATGTTATTAGTGGAGTCCCACAGGGTTCAGTGTTAGGTCCACTGTTGTTTTGTATATTTATCAATGATATTGATGAAGGTATATCAGGCTTAATGTCGAAGTTTGCAGATGATACAAAGGTTGGCAGGGTTGTTAATGAAGTAATGTAAAGTACTACACCTGGGAAACAGCAACCCCAGAGCAACGTATCAACTCTATGGTACTACACTGACAGTTGTAGAGAATGAAAGGGACTTGGGGGTGGTTGTGCAGGCAGATATGAAGTTCTCTGAGCAGTGCAGACGGGCTGCAAGAGTAGCTCATGGAGTATTGTCAATGATATACAGGAATTTTTCCAGCAGGGATAAGGAGGTGATTATTCCATTGTATAAGGCGATGGTCAGGCCACACCTAGAGTACTGTATACAGGTCTGGAGGCCTCATTTCAAGAAGGATGTAGAGCTGCTGGAACGAGTACAGAGAAGGGCAACAAGATTAGTGAATGGAACAAAGGGGTGCTCTTACGAAGAAAGGCTTAAGTTTTGCAAATTACAGTGTCTGGAGACTAGGCACCAGCGAGGTGATCTGATAGAGGTGTATAAAGCCTTGAATGGTTTAAGCATGCTCAATGAGGATGGGATTCTTCCTCTAGCTCAGAAAAATCACCTGAGAGGGCATAAATTCAGATTGAGGAAAGACAGATGTAGGATAGACGTGCGGAAATTTGCCTTTAGCCAGTGGGTAGTTGGTTGGTGGAACAGACTTCCATCCCTTGTGGTGGAGGTTGATAGCCTAAATAAGTTTAAGGCTCAGCTGGACAGGTATTTTGAATGAACAGAGGGGTGAAGTGGAAGTGGGTTTTTTTTTTTTTTTTTTTGGCTGATGCTGCATAAGCTTGCTTTCTTGCATCAAATGCCTCTACTAATGCTAAAAAATGCTAATGCTAATGCTAATGGCAGTGTGCTACTGCAACAGGATCTAGATAATTTGGGCAGATGGGCTAAGAAGTGGCAACTGAAGTTTAACCTTGACAAATGCAAAGTACTGCATATGGGTAGAAGTAACCCCAGAGAAACGTACCAACTGTGTGGTACTACACTTAAGGTGGTAGAAAATGAAAAAGACCTGGGACTAATTGTGCAGGCAGATATGAAGTTTTCTGAGCAATGCAGAAAGGATGCCAGGGCTGGTCATGGCGTTTTGTCAATGATATATAGGAATTTTGCTAGCAGGGAAAAGGAGGTGATTATCCCTCTGTATAAGGCAATGGTCAGGGCACGCCTTGAGTACTGCGTACAGGTCTGGAGGCTTCATTTTAGGAAGGATGTAGATTTACTTGAACGTGTACAGAGAAGGGCAACAAGATTGGTGAGGGGAATGAAGGGATCCTCTTATCAAGAGAGGCTTACGTTCTGCAAATTGCAGTGGCTGGAGACTAGGCACCTGCGCGGTGATCTGATTGAAGTTTATAAGGCCTTGAATGGGTTCAGCACGCTGAATTCTGATGGGATCCTTCCAATTGTTCAGATTACGAACCTAAGGGGGCATAAATTCAAATTAAGAAAAGACAGATGTAGATTAGATGTGCGGAAATTTGCCTTTGGCCAGCGGGTGGTTAATTGCTGGAACAAACTTCCATCTGTCGTTGTGGAAGTTGATAGCTTGAATAAATTTAAGGAGGAACTGGACAGGAATTCGGAGGGAATGGTGTGATTTTTTTTGGCTGATGCTGCATAAGCTCATACATTTGCTTTCTTGCATCACATGCCACTACTACTACTACTACTACTAAAAGAAAGAGAAGAAATATTTGAATTAAAAAGCTGACAAGTGGTTAATGCACAGTTTTATTATTTGATTAGGAAGAAGTTTTCAGGGCAAAAAAGAGAGGTCGATTTATACGCCGAGATATACGGCATTGAAAGTCATTCAAATGTATTACACTATTTACGTAAGTTACTGTAAAATAAAATACTCACCTGGGTCAACACAAACAGCCACAACGTTGTCACAACGGAACCTCTTAGCAAGTTCTTTGGTAAACAAATAGAGAGCTAATTTACTGTTGCGATACGTTTGTCGCATGCTGTACCAGCTGCCCGTGGTTTTTCCTTCTAGATCATGTAATTCGTTAATATTACCTGCTCTGAAACTTCCGCAAACGACATTAATGATCCTGGTAGGAACCTCTTTTGCTTGTCGTAATTTATCCAACAACAAATTCACAAGAAAGAAATGGCCAATGTAGTTAACTCCCATCATCATGTCGATTCCATCTGCAGTCCAGTCACGAGGGCAAAGAACACCTGAAAAATTGTATGAAAAATAATATTAGGTAAATAAAATAAGCATACTTAATATATGCTTATTTTGCTTGGATATCAGTCAGATGTCATTTTCTATTCATTTCATTTTCAAATAGTGAGAAAAAATTCGATCTATATCATTGTTCATTCTGATCCACAAAATAGTGTGGGAAAACTCGTCGTTCGCATCTACAGCAATAATATTTTTTTTTACAAGGAATTGAATCGAAATCTGGTACAAAGTAAACTGCAGACAAACAAAGGGCTAAGAAAATAGCCTCTCTTAGTATTCTTGTATTCAAATGATATTCATTCTTCCTTAATATTATAATATTGACACCCTTAGTGGAAAAAGTTGTCAAATTATCAGAAGGGGTGTTCTCAAGGAACCCACTCTAGCCGTGTTCTGTGTAGCAAACATCCGTCGTAACAAACAGCTATCATTTTCCATTTAGATTTTATAAACTGAATGTTATTCAGAAACACGACGACAGCATGCTACTTATTAGTGAAAATAAGACTAAATTACTATTTACGAGGGGCGAGGAAGAAATAAGTCGTAAATAAACTCAGTTCCATAAATACATAATGAACGATTGCGAATTTTTAGCAATAGGTGTGGTTTAAAGCAATAACAGTATAATGATTATCATTAACAAAGGCTGTGCTATCATCACGTACGGCATTTTGGGACTATCATGATATTCTTAAGCATTTTCAAAAGGCTAGCGATGCCGTGAATGCTGCACACTTCTCAAAGAATGTACGATCTCGTTGTCCTGCATCTGCTATAGACGAGGTCAGGAAGGGAGGGCACTTTTTGATCGCCCTAATTACAGTTCTGATGCTCCTAGCGGTACTAAAATGATGTACGTTATTGGTTACTACAGCAACCTGCACGTGGACAGAAATCATGGGATACTTACCTAGTAACCGGTAGGCTCACCTTTTTCCCGGATAAGGGCAGTCACACAGCGAGACATTGGGCCCACTAGTTCATGAAAGGGTTCCACAGGTATTTCCTCAAGGGCTCACATCTGGTGAGTATGGGCTTGACATACCCAGGGTCTTGAGCTGTATATCATCATTCTTCTCTTTCTTCTTCTTCTTATTATTAGCTATATGGTGCAAGGAAGCCTGAGGCTTATGCTGCACCAGCCAAAAAAAAAAAAAAAAGAAATTCCCCAGTTACCCTAAGAGAGAGAGAGAGAGAGAGAGAGAGAGAGAGAGAAGTAAAAGGGAATCACCAAGAAAGAGAAAAATGATGATATCCAGCTCAGGACCCTGGGTGTGCCAAACCCATACTCATCAGAGTGAGCTCCTGGGGTTAACTTGGTAATTCCCTTCTACTTTTGACTCTCTCTCTCTCTCATGGTAACTCGGAAATTTTTTTTTTTTTTTTTTTTGGCTGGTGCAGCATAATCTCAGGCTTCCATACACCATTTAGCTAATAATAATGATAATAATAATAATTTCCATCCATGCTTGTCCATAATTCCGTCGCATTCCTGGGTGGAGGATCCAAAGCTCGAATGGACCTTTCCACAGCATCCCAAAGATGCTCTACAGGGTCATGTCCAGGAACAGGGAGGCAAAATGGTGGAAAAACATGGTGGTAAAATCTGAGAAATGCTCTTCGAACCATGTTCTAGTCACTATGGCTCTGTTGGGAGGTGCATTGTCCTGCTGGAAGAGTCCATTGCTCTGCGGGTGCATGATGACTATGAAGGGATGTTGATGGTCTGCAAGGATGGACACCGCACCTGGACCATTAAGAGATGCATTTAGATGTACCAGAGGTCCTAACATGTGCCAGTTGAAGATGCCCCAGAACATTACCAACCGTCCACGTGCCTGAACAGTTCCTTGTTGAAATGACGGGTGCATAGCTTCTTGCAGTTTCCACCAGATATGCACCCTCCCTTCTGCTCGAAATAACTGGAAACGGGACCAGAAGACCTGTCTCCAGTCATCCAAGGTCTAGTGCCAATGTTATTTTGCCCAGTTGAGATGTAGAGTCCTGTATCGTGGTGTTAGCAATGGGAGTCTGGTGGATCGGCGGCTCCCATAGCCTATTCGGCTAATGGTCTCAGTGGAGACGTTTCTGGCACCTCCGTCGTTGAAGTCGGCGGTGATTTGTGCCACTGCCGCTTGGTTGGCTGAAACAATGAAAGACAAACGTCAACGGCCACGTTCATCCACCACCTTTCTCCGCCCACAGCGCTGTCCACGATGAAATGTTATTCGGGAAATGGCGTATTCCCGATACATGCTGATACTGTTGAATGAGGATAGTTCACTTTCTGTACCACCTCCGCGATAGAGTGACCCATGCGTCGGGCTCCCACTGTCATCCCTCTTTCAAAGTCAGTTAACTCACGACATTTGTCCTTACTGACATCGAATTACCGTCTACGTGAATGCAGTGATGCAGTGTACCTATATACCTGTCAAGCGGTGGGTTTGTCCACTAGCGAGAGAGGTGATAACGTTGTTTTGCCCAGGAACCAGGAATCACATGAATTCTATCCTTTCAGTGTATTTATTTTTGCGTA
This sequence comes from Mastigoproctus giganteus, assembly GCF_048544385.1. Taxonomy (NCBI): domain Eukaryota; kingdom Metazoa; phylum Arthropoda; class Arachnida; order Uropygi; family Thelyphonidae; genus Mastigoproctus; species Mastigoproctus giganteus. The sequence continues at coordinate 166,481,526 of NC_143579.1, forward strand.
GAGCTTGCTGCATTTGATAAATTGATGGAACAGAAGCACTTAAATTAAGATTTGATCTTTTTTTTATCACATGATAGTAAAATTTGACTTGTCTACAAGAATACTCATTTACTTTGTTCTGGTTGGTTCAGATATTAATTGTGTAATTAATACTGTATATGAGCAAGGGATAAAAATCCTACAGAGATAAAAATCCTACATAATTAGTCCTACAGTGATAAAACTTATAAATATTTTACCCACTCAAAAACTAAAAGTTGAATTTACAGTTTGAAGAATAGAGAAGAAATTTTCTTCTTGATAAAAAAAAGTACTGTTTGAAGAATAGAGAAGAAATTTTTCTTTGATAAACTCAGATGAAGTCTTTACATCATTTTAGACGTTGAGATATCCGCTTTCAACACATCTAAGATTCTAAATGAATACGATGCAAAATTTGCAAATTTCATTATCAGTAGCTCTTTATCCAGTTTGATTTCAGATTTAAAGATAATTTCTGAATACGTAAACTCAAGGTTATAATTTAAAAAAATCACTCATTCCTGCAGAAGCAACGGACTGATTTTTCATTACAATGTTTACTGAATTTTTAATTGATAGAATCATGAAGTTAATTTTTATCTTTCCTTCTCTTTTTATTTACTTTTGTTGTAGGAACGAAAATAATTGTTTAAGTGCATATAATTTTGACTGTGTTAAACTTGCTGATATCGGTTATGCGAAGAGAAGATGAGATGTGAATATTCATTCTGTCTAGAGCTCGATTGGTTTCCCAGAAGCCATTCGTAGGAGGTGGAGGTTGGGGGGGGGGGAGGCTTCTGGTTAGATAGTCTCATACCATTCATTTCATCCAGAGTGGTTATCTGTAATGTTTGCTGATTTTCTTGATCTTTCATTCTGATTTTTATAATTTGTTACTTGCGCTTGTTACACGTGATAAAATTATCACTTATTCCTCACGAAATTTATATAAAAAAATATATATTTTTTTAAATTGTTTTTTAGGGATGGAATTTATTGGAACAGAGGAGGTGCTAGTGTCATTGAGGAAGCCGTAAAGTTTTAGGGACACTTTTAAATCGTGAGGTTAGGGGAGACCAATTGGAATGATAAAGGCTATAATCACTCCCTGTTAGTACTTGTGTGCGACGTGTAATTACCGCATGCCCAGAATGAAACACTGAAATAAGTTCAAAAACCACCAGCAGTTACATATCATCAGGAAATTCTTGTTTAAGCAACGGTAATGGATATATCTGGGTTGTAAAAAGCCAAAAGATACAAAATTTAATTTGTTTATGTAGTACACTGGTGTGCAAAATTTAAGGACCAGTCAGGTTTTCACTTGTAGCTTCTCATAGGTTTTGGTCTGAATATGGGAAAAGCATAAGGAACCTCGTAAGGTACAGAAATGATGAAGGAGACAACACCGACACAACAACGGAAACAAAACGGTACAGGGGAACTTTATTCAAAAATGGCAACATAGCACTGGCTGCCATGATACAGATGCATCACTGCCAAAGATGAAACAAAGGGAAGAGGTGGTCCTCAGTAGGAGATATGGCCACCCCTAATGTCGATGCAGGCTTTGCGCTGCCTGTCCATGCTTAGAACAATGTTGTTAAGTTCTTGTGGTAACATCGTCTATTCCTCTGTCAGCGCCACCTTAAACTGGTGAACATTTTCTGGTGGGTGTGGATGTGTCGCTAGGCGTCTTCCCAGAGCGTCCCATATATGTTCGATGGGATTTAGATCGACAGAACAGGCAGGCCAATCCATACGAACAATGTCTTTACTTTCCCAAAGTATATCAATAGCTGCAGTGCGATGGGGTGTGGCGTTATCATCCATAAACAGGAACTCGGGGCCAATGGCACCTCAGAACAGACGTACATGGAGAAGGATTACCTCAGTACAGTAGTGTGCACCGGTTATAATACCGCCTTCCAGTATCTGGAGTTGTGTACGTCCAAAAAAAATTATTATTATTATTATTTTAGGGTTGCCCGAAATTAAATACATTAACCCGTATTTGTGTCTGTAAATTGCGTATGTTCTATGGTCGATTTGCCTGCTTTGCTGGACGAAAAAAACCCCAGTTACTGGGGAGAAAAACCTTGCTATCTACGCCTGAGACCGACTAACTCAGCCACGGAGTGAAAAAAACCCACTAAAGTTCCTCGCGTCATCGACGGGATTCGATGTGTACGTCCATCCAAGATAATGCCTCCCCCAGACGAGAACACCTCGACCGCCATATCGATCCCTTTCAGTGATGTTTGCGGGATGATACCGTGTGCCAACCTCTCGCCAGATTAGCTAACGTCCAGAATCGCTGCTGAGACTGAATCTACTCTAGAAATAGTGTTGGTTCTTAGGTTTTGCACATCAGTGTAATATCAGGAGTATTGTAAATAAATTAAACGAATTTTAGCTTTTGATTAGGTCAATCAATGCTGATATAAGAGGACTAAAGGAGACACCGTGTTGTTCAACCAAGAATTTAATAATGGGGAGTATAGCGTGTTTAGGAAGGATCGAAGGGAGTTATGCTTTTTATTAAAAAAACTCTCTAAATACGATCAGACTGAATTCAGAGCCAGATCAATTTGAGATGGATGTTCAGGCTATGTGGTGTAATATCACAGGCGGTAGAGGGAAGTTGATAGCTGGGATATGCTACAGACGAAACGATTCTGAGGAGTACGACAAAAATCTCTATAGGCAACTTAAACGGGTAGCGAAGAGTGATTTTTTATTATAGGCATCTTCAATTTATCTCTTACAGATTGGAAATCAAGGACGAATAATAGATTTCTGAGCAACTCGATGATTGTTCTTTATTCCAGAGAAAGAATAAGGGACTCCAATATCGTCGACTTGGTTCTCATCAAGAATCCAAACTGCATCCAAAATTTACAGTGCAGGAATGAATAGCGGGTTTTGACCAGTATCATAAAGCGTATAGTGGCTAAAGAGATTTTTGTAATGAAAGGGAAAGGAAAGGCTTCAATTTGAAGAGAAGGGACTATAATGGATTAAGGTATTAATCCGGATTAAGGATTAAGGTATCTAGTTCTTGAGCTGAATTAACTGGAGAAATAATTGTAAGCTGTTGGAGACGAGGTAGTGTAATGGTGTGGGTAGTGTTTTTGTGGTGCATATGTTGAGCCCTTTTCTGCCAGTTGAAAAAATTTGGACGCCACAAGTTACCTACAAATTGTTTCCAATCAGGCGAATCCCTTCATGGCGGCAGTGTATCCACCTGCAATTGGTTTACCTCAAGGAAAACCCGTTCGCCCTTCTGTACAGTCTGAACAAAGCCAGAATTGCACAGAAAAGAACAGAAGTATGAATTCAGCCTACTGCAGTGACTTCCCCAGTCACCAGATCTACATCTAATTAAGTTGTTGCTGTTCTTGTAGTAGGGTTTTAGGAACATCAGCGACTATGGCCATATTGCGTCGTGTATATTGTCTGTAAATTGCGTGTGTTATGAGGTCTATTTTCTGTATGCTGGACGAAAAACCCGAGTTTCCGGGAGACAAAACCATGCTACACTCACCTAAGACCGATTAAGTCAGCTACCTGTGAAAAAGGCCCATAAAAATTCCTCCCGTCATCGACGGGATTCGAACTCAGGTGTTTTCCACCCGGCATGGGGAAAACGGTGATCTTACTGTGCTACCAACGAGGGCATCTAATTAATCGAGGGCATCAATACCTTGGGATCTGGTGGAACGAGTTCTTCGGTGTAGATATACAGACATCCAGTTCGTAACAACTGTGGGTAGCATTTGAGTTAACATGGACCAGTATCTTTGAGTCACGCTTTCGACACCTCGTTGGATTTATGTCACGACGATGAATCCAAGCTGCAATGATGGCTAAAGGGGGACCCACGTGATATCATGTACGCGTATCTAATAAAGTGGCCCTGTGTATTTATCCGTCTACAAGTAAAGCTTCATAAGAACTGTAAGATGAAATGACTGATACTGAGCGAAATGAGTGGCAAGTCGTTTCTCTTTGTAGCTAATAACTTTCTTGGTGACACTACGAATGAAAGTGACAAAAATTACGAGTTGACATGGCTACCCTATAGTTAACAAGTTGATTGAAAATTACAGAAAATGGGATGTTGATTGTCAATCAAATCCCATTATTTGCACTCTCACCTGCATAGCTTTAGACTAAATCTGTAGCGACGTTAATTCAGGGCATGGGAAGAGATTCTACCAAAACATACAGTTAGTGGAGAGGAGATAGCATCGAGGGTGTGGTGAAGCTATGATGAGCTACTGTATCTAGTTCTTGGTGTAGAGATCACAATGACCACAAAAGACAGACATTCAGATGTACATTTTTATGGAATTTTTGGGTTACCCAAGGAGGGCTTCTATTTTTTAATTTGTGATTTTTTTTAGTTTGTTTACTTGTAGTAAACATTAATACTCAGTATAAGTTAAACATTATTAATAAATCTGATATATAATATAATTATATATTTACTTTTATTTCAGTTCTGTGAAAACTATTGATGCTATGCAGAAACTAAGGTCATATTTGCAATCAGCATGTCCAAATTCATAAAAAAAAAAAAAAAAAAAAACTCACCAAGAAGAGCAGATAAGCAGAACCTTTTTGAAAATTTGCTAAATGCAATAAATGATTTCATAATGATGTAAAAGATGTTAATTTGTATCAATCTTTATCTTGAAAGACTGTTTCGTCAAATAGTTATAAATATTGATATAAAATTTTTGAAAATTGGGAATTTTCATTAAGCTTTAGTAATAATCGTAAATTTTAATAATATGCAAAAAATAATCTTAATAAACTTTAAGCAATTGTTATGAAATATAATTTGGTGTTTTTCGAGTAACAAGTCTGTCCAACAGCATCAGGTGCTAACCAACCTTGCTGTTAGTACTTACATGGACGCTTCCATGTGATCTTATTACTATAAAGAGTCGAAATACGGTTATTCTATTTTAGGGTAACTACATCATTCAAGATCCGGCGTTCCAGAAGAACGTGTGGGTGGGCTAAGATACACTGAACAGTCGCTGGCATAGTTCATACTTTTCCCCGCCCTCATCCATTTGCTACTAAGTAGCTGGCTTCCACTTTCTGCAATGAACGTTTCACTAAATATAGCCGACAACAGAGACAGGATGAGTAATAAAAAAATAATAAAAAAAGGCCTTGTCTCGTCTTACACTCTTCAGTTGAACGATCGGGCGATGCATATTTTCTTCCACGTCGAAGCCGTGCAAAGTGTGGGTGGGAGAATCTATTTTCCCGAAGTTTAAAACTACGGGGATCCTTGCAGATTTTTGCGGTGAACCTCGAAAATCAACGTTGCCCTACTGTCCCTTGTAGCAATTTTAATTATTATTTTTTTTCATAACTTCATTATACAAGTTGCTTATGTTAACGGCCAGAGATGATTCTTTGCTACAGAATGCTTAAATACGTTTAAAAATAAAATCTGTTAATAAACAAGATTTATAATAGGGGTTGCCAAGCTAGTGGATCAAAGAGTCATAAAAAATAACCTTTGAAGGCTTTCAAGCCTAATCGGGTTTTACCCAAAAGTCAGAGTATATATTAAAAAATAAGCTGGAAAAAATTATAATTTATGAGTTAAGTAGCATTATATACATAATGGCAGAAATCACAACTAAAAATAGAATCCTTTTTAATAACTTTATTGCAAACATTCAAGTCTGATGATTAGAAGGGAATAATCTAAGCAGTCCGGCACTCCATATTCAAAACTTCTTTGATACATTTGATCAAATAATTAAGTGTTTTGAAAAGACTGGAAGTGTTGGTTAATCTTCACTGAAGTGGAAGCCCAAGCGGCTCGAACAGAAGCAGAAACAGAGCTAGCGTTTGTGGCGCCTGAGGCAAAACCTTGTCACAGCGCCTAATTCATATGGTATCTTAACACGCATATATATGCAGTAGCGCATCCAGCAATGCCTATTTTCGGCGTCGCCTGTGGTAAGAGCCTCACTTGCGCTGGTCCAGAACAGACGATAGTGCTTTAATTAAGCACGTTGTGGATTGAACCTCAAAAAGTCCACAGATGCTTTCACGTGAGCTAAAATTACCGCAAACTTCAAGTAAGAAGAATTTTAAAACCCGATTCGTGTCCTGTTGGGTTAGGCTTACCCAGTCAAGATTCAACTAATAAATTCAATAATTTTTACTCTATCCACAGAGCTGAAACTCTCTATAGCTGTAGTCAGAACCGTTTTCTTAGAATTTCTAACTTCAAATTTCAAAAAATTTCTATTGAATTTCAAGCAAACGACAAAAATGTACTTCAAGTGTGCATTTTTTAAAAAGCCTTTTCGATTATTTTTTACACCCTCGCCCTAACTAACCTAGGGCCCATGAAACGCGATTCTCCATTCCTTTGTTGTTTTAGCGATTCAAGGTTCAAGATGCATTACAAAATTACATCATGCACTCAATGGGAATGGTTCAAATAAAATACTCGAATTTGGGGGAAATGTTTCTCCAGCTGTGCAAAAAAATTATTATTTTCCCGATCTAACCTGTCTAATGAATCAGTACTGAACATGTTGACCGACACAGCTATGTTTATTGGCCCACTGAGAACTTAATTTCTTTTCAATTTGAATAATATTCAAATTGAAAAGAAATTAAGCTCTCAGTATTGGCCCGGAATTTTCTCCAGAGCCATTTTTTTTTTTTTTTCGATGCATGTTTTTTTGAAATTAAGCATCGAAACTTTGCATATTTTTTCGAAATTAAGAAATTCCTAAATAACAAAATTACTAGATAGGTAAATCAACAGTCGTGGTCAGGTCATTGGATTTAGCAAGAATTACGGCAAGTTCCCCCCCCCCCCTCTTCGTGAGGGCTGTTTAAAATACAGTATTTCTATTCCGGAAAACCTCATATAAAAAACTCGAAAACAGTCCCCAGGTTAACAGCCGAATTTCAGGGCTTGAACGACGATTTTCTGTGGCTTAAAGAAGGAGAACTATTTACGCCCGAGCGAAAAAAAAAAAAAAAAAAACTTTACGGACTAAACTTTTGTTTCTTTTTCGCTCCCGGCAGGGGTAAAGAAAAAAAAATTAATCTCCAGGTATAATTATGCAATTTGTAGGTGGTACCCTCAATGATATCACTAAAACTAATTCGTGTTTTTTTGAAATTTGCGAAAATCGGCCAAAAAGATTATTTTCATGCAGAGAGGTAACGGATGTTATTTTGAAGTTTAATATACCTTTCTGTGTAGCATTTTTATTTTATTATTTTTTTAGATTTGCTAAACAACAAAAGCTTAGATTCTGTCTATACTTTCACAGAAAATTTAAAAATGTACCTTACTTTTGGCTCACACTTGATCTTAAAAATTTAACCAATAACACCAGTTTTTGACATAAATATTGATATTTATTGCAATTATTGCAAAAAAGTAAAAGAAGAAAGAAAGGTTATGGGCAGTATTCTCAATTCTTAACAAAGTTAATATTATCTACAAAAGAACTTGGAGAAATGTCAAAAACATTAAGCAGGATACTTAATGATTTTGTAATAACTGAAAGCAAAGTGGAGAAGAAATTGTTAAAGTTAAACATAAGAAAAGCACCTGGGGTGGATGGTATCTATCCAGTTATATTAAAGGAGACGGCAAAGTAACTAAGCAAACCCTTAGCCATAATTATGAGAGCATCCTTGGACTCAGGGGAGGTTCCCACGGACTGGAGATGTGCAAATGTATCCCCAATTCACAAAGGGGGATCGAAGGGTGACACGAGTAATCACAGACCAGTTAGTTTAACTTCTGTTCCGGATAAAATAATGGAGTCACTGGTTAAAGATGCATTGCAGAATCACCTAGACAAGACTGCAGCAATAATTCAGACACAGCATGGGTTTGTTAAGGGAAAGTCTTGTCTGACAAATTTGATAGGATATTATGATGTGGTTACAAAGGAACTGGATGCAAAAAATAATTTTGATATCATATATTTGGATTTCAGGAAAGCTTTTGACATTGTTGTGCATGGAAGACTATTGTACAAATTGGAGCAGAATGGTATTAAGGGTAAGTTGCTACAATGGATAAAAGGATGGTTAAGTGGGAGAAGACAGAGGGTGGTAATCAATGGGTGCTGCTCTTCGTGGACTAATGTTATTAGTGGAGTCCCACAGGGTTCAGTGTTAGGTCCACTGTTGTTTTGTATATTTATCAATGATATTGATGAAGGTATATCAGGCTTAATGTCAAAGTTTGCAGATGATACAAAGGTTGGCAGGGTTGTTAATGAAGTAATGGCAGTGTGCTACTGCAACAGGATCTAGATAATTTGGGCAGATGGGCTAAGAAGTGGCAACTGAAGTTTAACCTTGATATGTAAAGTACTGCATATGGGTAGAAGTAACTCCAGAGAAACGTACCAACTGTGTGGTACTACACTTAAGGTAGTAGAAACTGAAAAAGACCTGGGAGTAATTGTGCAGTCAGATATGAAGTTTTCTGAGCAATGCAGACAGGCTGCCAGGGCAGGTCATGGGGTTTTATCAATGATATATAGGAATTTTTCTAGCAGGGAGAAGGAGGTGATTGTTCCTTATTTAAGGTAATGGTCAGGCCATGCCTTGAGTACTGCGTACAGGTCTGGAGGCCTCATTTTAGGAAGGATGTAGATTTACTTGAGTGTGTACAGAGAAGGGCAACAAGATTAGTGAGGGGAATGAAGGGATCCTCTTACCAAGAGAGGCTTAAGTTCTGCAAATTGCAGTGGCTGGAGACTAGGCACCTGCGCGGTGATCTGATTGAGGTGTATAAGGCCTTGAATGGGTTTAGCACGCTGAATTTGGATGGGATCCTTCCACTTGTTCAGATTACGAACCTAAGGGGGCATAAATTCAAATTAAGAAAAGACAGATGTAGAATAGATGTGCGGAAATTTGCCTTTAGCCAGCGGGTGGTTAATTGCTGGAACAAACTTCCATCTGTCGTTGTGGAAGTTGACAGGTTAAATAAATTTAAGGAGGAACTGGACAGGCATTTGGAGGGAATGGTGTGTTTTTTTTTTTGGCTGATGCTGCATAAGCTCATACACTTGCTTTCTTGAATCACATGCTACTACTGCTACTACTATTGTTCTTCCTACTTGACAATAAACATTAGTGTGCCCATTTATAAATGGGATCTTTTCATATTTAAAGATAAGGAAGGCCAATTTCAGGTTACAACTCTGGAAAATAGTGATAAAGTGCATGAAATTAAAAATTTTGATCATCAATTTGTACTAAAAGCATTAGCAGAGGCATATGATGCAAGAAAGCAAGTTTATACACCGTCAGCCAAAAATTTAAAAAAAAAAAAAAAAACCCCTTCCCATTTCACCCATCAATTCACTCCAAAAGTATGTCCAGTTCTTCCTTGAATTTATTTAACCTATCAACTTCCACAATGACTGAAGGAAGTTTGTTCTTGCAAACAACCACCCCGCTGGCTAAAAACAAATTTACACACGTCTATTTTACAACTGTCTTTAGTCAGTTTGAATTTATGTCCCCTCAGGTGCATAATCTGAGTGAGAGGAAGAACCCCATTAGCATTGAGCTTTCTCAACCCATTCAAGGCTATATACAACTCAATTAGATCATCTTGCAGGTGCCTAGTCTCCAGAAGCTGCAATGTGCAGAAGTCTTTTTTGGTAACACCAACTCTTTGTTCCACTTACCAATATTATTGCCCTTCTCTGTACTTGTTCCAGCAGCTCTACATCTTTCCTAAAATGAAGCCTCCAGACCTTTATATAGTACTCAAGGTGTCACCTGACCATTGCCTTATACACAGGGACAATCACCCCCTTATCCCTGCTAGCAAAATTCCTATATATCATTGACAAGACACCATGAGCTACTCTTGTAGCCTTTTTGCACTGTCAGAAAACATCATATATGACTGCACAATTACCCGCAGGTCCTTTTCATTCTCCACTACCCTGACCACCCAGTTGATATGTTAATCTGGAGTTACTGCTTCCCTTATGCAGTACTTTGCATTTGTCAATGTTAAACTTTAGTTGCCACTTCTCAGCCCATCTGCTTAACTTTTCCAGATCCTGTTGCAGTAGCATGCTATCATTATTATTATTAACAAACCTGACAAACATCATAATCATGTCCAAACTTGGACATTAAGCATGATATACCTTGATCAATATCATTGATAAATATAGAAAACAACAATGGGCCCAACACTGAACCCTGGGAGGCTCCACTAATAACATTAGTCCACAAAGAGCAGTGTCAATTGATTACCACTGTCTTCTCCCACTCAACCACCCCTTTATCCATAGCAGCAACTTTCCCTTAATGCTATACTGCACCAATTTTTACAGCAGTCTTCCACATTCAACAGTATCAAAAGCTTTCTTGAAATCCAAGTATATACAGTAATATCAAAATTATTTTTTGCACCAGTTCCTTTCTAACTGCATTGTAGTATTGAATCAAATTGGTCAGACAAGACTTACCCTTCACAAACCCATGCTGTGTCTGAACTATAACTGCAGTCTTGCCTAGATGATACTGCAATGCTTCTTTAACCAGTGACTCCATTATTTCCCCCAGAAGAGAAGCCAAACTGACAAGTCTGTAATTACTCGTATCACCCTTTGAAACCCCCCCTTGTGATTTCGGATTCATTTGAACAGCACCAATTTCTCTTGAATCCAAAGATGCTCTCATAATTATGGCTAATGGTTTGCTGCCTTTGCTGTGTCCTTTAATATAGCTGGATAGATCCCATCCACCCCAGGTGCTTTCCTTACGTTTAACTTCAACAATTTGTCCTCCACTTTGCTCTCAGTTATTACAAAATCACTTACCTCCCTGTTAGAGTTTGATAAACTTCTGGCATGTGTGAATGTAGATGCAAAATACTCACTCAGTTTGTCTGCTACCTGAGCAGAATTGTCAACAATATAACCATTTATATCGAGTTGCCCAATATGATTCTTCCCCTTCCTGGAGTTTAGGTAAGTAAAGAAGTCTTTGATGTTTTTATTTGCATCCTTTGCCAAGTTTCTCCTAATCTGCCTTTGCTTGCTTAAATTCCTTTGTGACTTCATTACAGACTATTTTATATCTACCATAGGCTTCTGTGTCTCCAGATAGTTTATATGCATCCCATCATCCCATGCATTTTCTTCTCTGCCACGAGTCTCACTAGTTCATGTGACACCCATTTAGGCCTAAAACTTGAACAGTATTTCTTAGTTGGTATGAAAAGTCCAGTATCTTCCAAAATTAATTACTTGAATGCTTTACATTTAGAATTTGCTGTTGGTAACATCATCATTTGGTCCCACTGTATAGAATTTAAAGACTGTCTGAAACCACTGTAGTCATCTTTACGAAAATAAAAACCCTTCCCTTTACTCCTGATGGTAATTACATCTTTAGTAAATCCCACATCAATATGCGGTGATAATGGCTACCAAGTGGTTCCTTTAATTGCAGATTCTTAATGCATGAATAATCACTGCTGATAATCAGATCAAAAGTATTACTCCCTCTGTTTGCCTCTTAAATATGCTGCTGTATAAAATAATCATCCAGTAAATCCACAAAAGCCTTACTAGAGTGCAAGTGACCAATCCACAAATTCCGGTCATAGCTGGGAAGTTAAAATCCCCCATTACGAGACATTCAGATTTACTGGCTCACTATTTTTCTGTATAGTTGATTGTAATCAGAGTCATTAGCCCTATTACACACTCCTATCCTAATTTTTGCTTTTCCAGTGCTTATACCAAACTGACTCAACATTGCACTGCCCACTAATGTAAACTGGATGCACTGCCTTAGATTTTATGTGTTTGATAATTAACAGCATCTGGTGAGTATGGGCTTGGCACACCCAGGGTCCTGAGCTGGATATCATCATTCTTCTCTTCCTTGGTGATTTCTTTCTACTTCTGACTCTCTCTCTCTCTCTCTCTCTCTCTCTCTCTCACTCAGTGGAATTTTTCATGGAATTTTTTTTTAGCTGGTGCAGCATAAGCCTCAGGCTTCCTTGCACCATACGACTAATAATAATAACAATAATAACCCCTCCACCCTTCCTATCCTGTCTGTCCCTTCTGTACACATTGTACTCCCCAAATTTTAATTCTGCATTCCTAATATTTGAGTGACACCACATCGCTGATATCCCAACAATATCCACATTTTATGTTTTGACCAGCACTTCAAATTCATTAAATTTATTTACTAGTCTCCTAACATTGGTGTACATGCAAGTATACATGCATGTACACCAATACAAATATAAGAGTTCTTACTCTGAGTTACCCTAACACAGCTCATGTATTTATTTGTTCCATGATGATTCCCAGCAGTTCTTGAATTCCACAGCACTTTGCTTTCCAGGCTGCTGCTCTTTCCAATTGAAGCAGTGCAAGAATCACTTTCACCTCTGTCTACAATTCTTGTTAATCTATTAGTCTGTATCCCCCATGCTAGCAGTTCTCCTACCCACCTAATAGTGCCTCGGTAGCATTAACAATTATTCTTGCACCCTTTCTATTTAAGTGTATGCCATCCTTGTAGAAGGATGGGATACACTTAAATAGTCTCTCCTGTTCACAAGCACAGACCACGTTAAGAAAAATTCTACCTCACGAGCCTTGCACAATCTCTCGAGGGCAATATTGATTGACAAAAAAATAGAACAAACAGAGAATTGCCAGGTTTGACCATTTGTTGGGATCCTGTACTCGATTCTGCTCTGAAACAGCTGTTCATTCTGGTTCTGATATTGCAACTATTTATGATCAAGAATTTTGTAAAAATCCTTTATCACAAATAGTTGCAATATCAGGACCAGAATCAGACAGGGATATTTTGTTTCCCAGTTGGATATGCCTGTCTTTCTCCGAGCTTGGGATTTGTTGATGGAAGATAGAGCTGGTTAGTGTTAACATTAGTGTAAAAATCCAGATTCATGTAGGGTCATGTAGAAAATAAGTATTTAGTTTTGAAGTGAAACTTCTTTAGGCATGCTCCAGGCAGTTTTCACATGGGAGTAACTTGCTTTCATAGATTGACAAAAAACACAACAAAACTTCAACTGCATTATAGTCATTCTGAACAGCCACCTATCATACTAGGCTAAATGTTCTGGTTCTCATGCAATCACTGCAGTTAAGTAGCATCATTAGGCACGATTAGTAATTGGGAGGGTGACCACCTGGGAATACTTGGCTTTTTGCCTTCCTTTCTTTTTTTCTTTTGTTAACCTGTAGAAAATATTCTTCTAATATTCACGTATCATTAAATTTTGTTAATTGGTAAGGTAAAATGTAAATCTGTGCTGCTTTATATCTTTACTTTTATAGCTTGTGGATAATATTCCTCCTATTTTCACTTATTAGAATCGGTGTTAATAGAATTAAAATTCAATTCGTAAATGTGATCACAATGACTGACGCTTACTACATGTTGTATAGTGAACGGTATTTTGTTATGGAGTGTCCATCATAAAGTGATTTGATCGTACAGTGAACCAATCATAAAGCGGGGTCCACTGTAGTGAGCATTGTAAGGTGTATAGCGCACGTATATGTGCAATGTATCCGTGGATTGACAAAAATCGCCAAGAAAATGCAACATGAAATGATTAATTCCCCAACCACCATTGGGGAATTGTACCACTCCATACCAGGTACGAGCAATGCATGACCCAATCAGTAGCCCTATTGATTGTGTCATGCTATTTTTTTCGCCATTCTCCACCACATTTAATAAAAAATTTACAGAAAAAAAATTTATAATTTAACATGTTGAAGACTAATGGTGAGTGTTGTAAGATGTACAGAGCACGTATACATGCAATGCAATGCAACCACCAAAACCACCTCCATTGAGTACAAAGGAGAGATCTAAGCTATTTCGAGATGCCTGGTCAGCGTGAAGAGGAAAAGACCAAACCCTCCAGCATGAGAGCACAACAATACAAATGGCCCTCAGTCCCCAGCAGCTTTCACTCTCCCTCTTACGGCAGCGAGAGGATCAGAGTGGAAGCAGAGGGTGCTAAGAATCTCTGGGTGCGACCAGGCTGCCATGCACGGAAACTGAACTTGGCCTGTTATAACGTACGATCACTCATCGGTGAAGACAGGATATTAGAGCTGGAAAAGGAATTAGAAAATGTGAATTGGAATATCATCGGTTTGGCTGAAACAAGAAGAAGAAATGAATCATTTATAAGTTTATCAAGTGGAAATCTGCTGTACACCAATGGAAACAGTGAAAGGAGTGAAGGTGGAGTTGGGTTTCTGGTCCATAAAGATTTTAAAAACAACATTTTGGAATTCAAAAGTACATCACCAAGGGTGTCAAGACTAATACTCAAGATTTCTAAGAGGTACAAGCTAAAGATTATAATGATTTATGCATCAACATCGAGCCATGATGATGAAAAGGTTGAAGAAATGTACACCGAAATTGAGAGTCTTCTAGATGAGCAGAAAACCCACTACACTATTATAATGGGGGACTTCAATGCTAAGGTTGGAAAAAGGCAAAACAGCGCAGAAAGAGGAACTATAGGAAATTCTGGAATTGGTGAAAGAAATAAAAGAGGTGAAAGACTTGTGGAATTTGCAGAATCTCAAGGACTGTCAGTAATGAACACTTTTTTTTCAAGAAAAGGGTGAACAGAAAGTGGACATGGAAGAGTCTAAATGGATTAACAACTAATGAAATCGACTTCATCCTCACTAACAGAAGATATATTGTGAATGATGTTACCGTCCTGAATAAGGTAAATGTTGGAAGTGATCACAGAATGGTAAGATGTACACTTGATATAGATGTAGGAAAGGAAAGGAAAAAACTGACTTGAGTAAATAATACAAAGGTCTTTGAGATAACAGAGGAGAAGGAAAAGCAGTATGTACTGGAACTTAAAAACAAGTTTGAGCTTCTGCAGACTGCTGAGGACCAAGATATCGACGAGGAATATTGCAACTTTCTGAAAGTGATAAAGCCCAAGAAACCTATAGGGAAACAGAAATCCAAAGAAGAAAAAATTAGTCAAGAAACACTTGTCATGATGAACCGAAGATGACAAATGAAGAGCGAGAAAAACACTGACAGGGAGAAAATTTAGTATACTGAGTTATGCAAAGCCATTAGAAAGAGACTCAGAGAGGACATAAGAAGATTTAACACAAGAAAAGTAGAACAAGCATTAAGGGAAAACAAAGGATTTAAATCAGCAGCCATGAGCAGTAATACAGAAAGACAAATGATACTGAAACTGAAGAATAGCGATGGTGTACTTATAAACAGCAGAGAAGGCATAATTCAAATAGCAGAAGACTACTATAGAGAATTATACAAGGAGCGAGGGTATGATACCAGCAGTGGGGAAGATGGATTGCAAAGTAGCAACACATACGACATACCCGATATTCTTCCTGATGAGGTAGAACATGCATTGAAGAAAATGAAGAATCGGAAAGCCCCGGGGGAAGATGAAGTTACTGTAGAGTTGTTAAAATTGGGAGGAAGAGACATAACACAAAAACTGGCAAGGCTCTTCACAAAGTGCATTAGAAAAGATGTGACGCCTAAGCAGTGGAATAATGCAATCATAGTTTTGCTGCATAAGAAAAGAGATAAATCAGAAATTGGAAATTATAGACCAATTAGCTTGTTATCCAACATCTACAAATTGTTCACAATGGTCATTACTAACAGATTAGAAAGAATACTTGATGAGAATAAACCGAAAGAGCAAGCTGGCTTTAGGACAGGATTCCCAACTATGGATCACCTTCACGTAATATCACAGCTAATGGAGAAAGCAAATTAATATAAAACACCATTATGCCTGGCATTTGTGGATTATGAAAAGGCATTTGACTCCATACAGCATAAGGCAATGTTTCGGGCACTGGAAAGACAAGGCATAGATACCCCATATATTATGATTTTGAAGAAAATATATGAGAGTGCTACCTCCTTTATTAGACTAGACAAAGACAGTAGCAAATTTAAAATCGAGAAAGGAGTTCGACAAGGAGACACAATATCTCCGAAGCTGTTTACTGCTGCCCTTGAGGAAGCTTTCAGAAGATTAGACTGGTCGCAGAAAGGAGTCAATGTGAACGGAGAGTACCTAAACCATTTACAATTTGCAGATGACATTGTGATTATAAGCCACGATCCCAAAGAATTAGAGGAAAATCTTAATCAGTTATGCACAGTTAGTAAGGATTTTGGACTAAAGATGAATATGGCTAAAACAAAAGTAATGATGAACAAGTATGCCACGGAAAGGGAAATAATGATTGAAGGAGCAGTAATTGAAGAGGTGGAGTCATATACTTATCTGGGACAAGTTATTAGCTGTAATAATGATAAATGGCTGGAAGTCATGAGAAGAATAAATTTTGGATGGATAGCATTCAGGAAATATAGTCACATACTGAAGAGCAATATCCCAGTTTGTCTGAAACATAAAATAATGAACCAATGTATACTCCCCACCATGACTTATGGAAGTGAAACTTGGGCACTCACCAAAAGAATGGAAGAGAAGCTGAGAACTACACAGCGAAGAATGGAACAAATTATATTGGGAATCAGACTGTTAGATAAGAAGAGAAACACATGGATTAGGCAGCAAACTCAAGTAAAGGACATTCTTATCAAAACTAAAGAACTAAAATGGTCTTGGACAGGACACATAGCTCGAAGACATGATGACAGATGGACTAAGAAAATAACAGAATGGTACCCAAGAGGAGCTAGAAGAAAACCTGGAAGACAAAGGCGGAGATGGATAGATGAAATTTATGAGTTTTTGGGTAGTAAATGGATGGCCAGTGCTCAAAACAGAAGGAACTGGAAAGTTGCTGGAGAGGCCTTCATCCTGCAGTGGATTGAAAATGGCTGATGATGATGATGAAGCTATTTCGAACAGTGGAAGAAATTGCAGCGTGCGATGGAGTTGAACAAAGAAGCCAGAGAAGATCCATCCACATCTTCAGAGCTTTACATCTCCCAAGAAATGTTAGAAGTGAATTCAGAAGGCATCATGGAAGTTGATGCTGCAAATGAAAACGATGAAGAGTCCTCAAAGCCCATTCCATATACGACGCCAGAATCCACCACCCCCTGTGCCTTAGCACATCCGTGGCTGGGGTCTTATTTTTATGGCTACAGAACTCAAGTTAGTGTAAAAATTTTAGTAATAAAATATAGTAATATGATAAATAATTTGTTAGTTTAACAATTTTACAGCTACTTAGCCTGCTCTGAGAAACAATATGTTTCGATTCCTCCACATATCTTAATCAGGGCAGTTTCCATCCCTGCCTCGTGGAGGCGAGCTTCTACTATCTATTAGCCTTTTTCGTCTATTAAACACATTTTTTACAAATTCATTGAAATTTGAGAGTCTTTCTCTACTAGTGAACAGAGTACCCAGACAATCTCCATCCAAGACCCCAACATTTCTTTCCAGCCATAATCTTAAGTCCATATACTGAATACATTCCAACATAATATGCTTAGATGTCTCATTCTGTCCACACATATGAGCCATTCTCCCGCAATCCAAGTTCAAATAATTTATAATTCAAACCATGGCCCGTTAGAAGAAAAGTGGTCTGCAATCCAAATTGTTGCCTTGGCAACAATTTGGATTGCAGACCACTTTTCTCTCTTCTTTAATGTCAGATCTTGAGTACAAGATCTGACATTAAAGAAGTCTGACATTAATGTCAGATCTTGAGTACACATATCCATCTGTGGGACATGATGTTATACCCAATATATTTTTCCTCACATTGTTCTTTGTAAGGTATATTAGGCCTTTCAATAAGACTTCATATTATGCCGCCATCCTACCTGCAACCACCTGCAAGGCCTCAGAGGAAACAGTTCAACAAGCTCTGGTGACTCCAAGTAGTGCAAATCTTTGGGCCCGAACTAGATATTTCTGAACCATTACTGTATCTACTCTATGTACCCAAGCCCCTGAGGTCATGATTGGTACAAATAAGCATTGATATAACAGATTCAGTGCTCTACCTTTGATTCCCCAATCGATCCGTATAACCTTTCGGAGCTT
Source organism: Mastigoproctus giganteus (assembly GCF_048544385.1). Classification (NCBI taxonomy): domain Eukaryota; kingdom Metazoa; phylum Arthropoda; class Arachnida; order Uropygi; family Thelyphonidae; genus Mastigoproctus; species Mastigoproctus giganteus. Next base: position 166,499,686 of record NC_143579.1, read on the forward strand.
GGCATACAAGAGCCTTATTTTTTTCTTTAGATACTTTACATGTTCAGTATAGAATAGTCTTTCTTCCAGTTGCAGGCCCAAATACTTGGTTACTTTCACATATCTAACCATTTCCCCTTCCAGCCACAAAATGGGAGGTCGATTCATTAGCATTAGCATTAGTAGAGGCATATGATGCAAGAAAGCAAGCTTATTCAGCATCAGCCAAAAAAAAAAAAAAAAAAAAACACTAATCCCATTTCACCCCTCCGTTCGTTCGAAATACCTGTCCAGCTGAGCCTTAAATTTATTTAGGCTATCAACTTCAACAACAAGCGATGGGAGTCTATTCCACAAACCAACTGCCCGCTGGCTAAAGGCAAATTTCCGCACATCTATCCGACATCCGTCCTTCCTCAATTTGAATTTATGCCCTCTCAGGTGATTATTCTGAGCAAGAGGAAGAATCCCATCGGCATTGAGCATGCTCAAGCCATTCAAAGCCTTATACACCTCTATCAGATCACCTCGCCGATGCCTAGTTTCCAGGCTCTGTAATTTGCAAAACTTAAGCCTTTCTTCGTAAGAGCAACCCTTTGTTCCATTCACTAATCTTGTTGCCCTTCTCTGTACTCGTTCGAGCAGCTCTACATCCTTCTTGAAATGAGGCCTCCAGACCTGTATACAGTACTCAAGGTGTGGCCTGACCAATGCCTTATACAAGGGAATAATCACATCCTTATCCCTGCTAGAAAAATTCCTGTATATCATTGACAAGACACCATGAGCTACTCTTGCAGCTCGTCTGCACCGCTCAGAGAACTTCATATCTGCCTGCACAATTACCCCCAGGTCCTTTTCATTCTCTACCACTGCCAGCGTAGTGCCACAGAGTTGATACGTTGATCTGGGGTTACTGTTTCCCATATGTAGTACTTTACATTTGTCAATGTTAAACTTCATTTGCCACCTCTCAGCCCATCTGCTCAACCTTTCCAGATCCTGTTGCAGCAGCATAGTATCAGTAGTGTCCTTAACAACCCTGCCAACCTTGGTATCATCTGCAAACTTGGACATTAAGCCTGATACACCATCATCAATATCATTTATAAATACAGAAAACAACAATGGACCCAACACTGAACCCTGAGGAACTCCACTAATAACATTAGTCCACGTTGAGCAGTGTCCATTGATTACCACTCTCTGTCTTCTGCCACTCAACCATCCCTTTATCCATAGCAGCAATTTGCCTCCAATGCCACACTTCTCCAATTTGTGCAGCAGTCTTCCATGCGCAACAGTATCAAAAGCCTTTCTAAGATCCAAATATATAATATCAAAGTTATTCCCTGCATCCAGTTCTTTTATGACTACATCATAGTATCCAATCAAATTGGTCAGACAAGACCTGCCCTTAACAAAACCATGCTGTGTCTGAGCTATAACTGAATTCTTGTCCAGATGATCCTGCAGTGCTTCTTTAACCAGTGCCTCCATTAATTTTCCTGGAACCTGGATTCATGCTTTAGTTTGCCTTTTAAAGCATTTGTACAGTCTTTCCCAGAGAGATTTTCAACTTATTTAATTCACACCATTCTTCCAATGCACTTAGAGCCATTCCAGCCCTAATTGCAGTCAACCATGTACCAGGATTGCCAGATCATCTGCATAAGCAATATATTCAATCCCTTCAATACGTTGCTCCAAGAAGGTATCCAGTACTATATTCCATACAAAGGGGCCCATCACCGAGCCCTGCGGACACCCCCTATAGATCTTTCTTGTTATTTGTTCGTATCTTGTTTTAACAAGTATGGATCTTTCATTAAAGTAATCCCGCACAACACTGGATAATCTCATAGCACATTCAGTTTGTCTTACTCTAGATAAGATGCTCTCCCACCAGAGTCAGTCAAATGCACCGTGAAAGTCGACGAATACAGCTAGGACATATCTAGCCTCACTCCCCTGAACAGCTTGGGTAAGTCTATACACAGCATCCTCAGTACCTCATTTTTTTTAAAACCAAACTGGTTTTCTGAGGACATAGACTTATTTTCATATGTAATCATTAATCGGCTTATACATAGCCTTTCATAAGTCTTCCCCATTACTGAAAGGAGAGCATTGGGTCGATAAGTCCCAGTCTCGTTTAAAAGTCGATCTGTTCCTTTCACTAGTAACTTCACTTGTGCTTCCTTCCAACTCCTAGGAAAATCACCTACTCTAAAGCATTTATTATACAGGTTTAGGAATATCTGTGGAGTCAACAAAAACCCCTTCTTCAACACAGACACCTCTATTTTGTCTAGGCCCGGCAACTTACAATCCTTTGCCTGGTCCACAGCACGACTCACTTCTTCAAGCGTAAAGTCACTTTCTTCATTATGGGATAGATATTGCATATTATCCAATATTATTTGATGTTGCATTGGTGTCTCTACATCTCCATCTAGTCCTGGAAAAAGATCATCAAGTATCCTGTTCACTGTGTCTTTCCAGTTTAAAGTTTGATTGCCCTCAATTCCAGCCATAGTTGTTACGTCCACTAAGTTTTTCTTGGAGGTTAATAATTTATAAATTATAAATTGGGTTAATAATTTATAAATTATTAACCCAAAGTTCCCCATGGATCTCTGGCTCTTTGCTCTTCGACTTACAATTTCCAATGGTTATTCTTGGATTCATTTATGGCTCTAATATATTCTCGCCTTTATCTTTGATACACTTGCACATAGTTTATCACAATATCCATATTGCCCAATCTTTGATGTCTCTGACATTGTCTTCTTAATTTGTCTCTTTCCTTAAATTTGTTAATCTTATAGACCACCAGAAAACTGGTCTGCTTGCTATACACATCTTTTTCATGCTTACATTACATGATTGTATTAACACATCTGTTAACGTTTTAACATAGTCATCCATATTTAATTCTAACCACTCAATTCTGTTAACTAAATCTATATACTTATCTTTAAATCTTGGCCATGCAGCAGTTTTCACAGAAAACCGATCGAAATTATACCAATCCCTAATTTGGTCTTGACTCCTTATTGTAAATTGGATTGCATTATGGTCACTAGTGGTGTAATCCTCCACGACCTTCCAATTTTCGATCTTATTCCTTGCAATCCCAGTTGCAAGAGTTAAATCAATATAGGATTGGCCATGCACCGTGCTATAAGTTGGCGGATGTCCTACAACATTTAATACCTCCAATCTTGAAGTAGCAATAAATTCCTCAAGTAATAATCCTCTATCATCAGAATTCATTCCACCCCAGAGTGGAGAATTAGCATTAAAGCCGAGTGCAATGGCAACTCCCTCTGATCCCAGCAATCTTTTTACTTTTTCCAGGTAGTCTTTCTTGTTCTATGTTACCAGAGTGCTGACAATATAGCATCACAAGGTACAATATAGTGCAGATTTTTGTTACATAGCGTTAAAATCTTTGTCACCACTACGTCTTGTGCCCGGACTATGATGGCTGCATTCGGCAAATCCTCCTCAGACAGCACTCTATATCTTTGTGGGTAACATCTCACTTGTTCTTGGACTACATAAGCTTCTTGTAGGAGTGCCACTGCAACATCGTCTCTCTCCATTAAAAAGTTCACTTGAGAGGCCACACTTTTTGCTCTTTGTGCATTTAGTTGTAAAACCTTAATGCTTTCACCCATAGTTTATTTTTCCAATGCTTTCTTATATTCAGGACAATTCTTACTCACAGCAATATGGCCCGCCTCCACTTGATTCCTCTCACAATTGCAACAAACAGGCTGCTTATCTTTATTCATACGATTTTTAAAGGTGTGTCCTACCTCTCAACAGTGTCCACAATACGTCTCCTTCCTACAATATTTTGCTTCATGGCCATACATAAGACATTTGTAGCATTGTGTTATAGGGAATATTTCTTTATATCTGCAAGCAGACCAGCCAATCAAAAGCCTATTTCTAATTTTTACTCTTTTCCATACACTCGTACTAAATTGGAGTATCCAATCCTTCAGTTTTATTTACAGATAAAACTTCTATTCCTTCTAAACATTTCTTCTCATTCATCCCCATATCTTTAAAGTTTTTAACCCACAGTTCTTTAGGTATATCTTCCTTTTTTATCCAATTCGCGACATCAAAGACAACTACTTTAGGCAGAATGGACTTTGGAACTGTGCATTTTAGGCCTAGTACCCCCCAGCCCAGAACATTATTATTATTAGCCATATGGTGCAAGGAAGCCTGAGGCTTATGCTGCACCAGACAAAAAAAAAAAAAAAAAATCCCGAGAGAGAGAGAGAGAGTCGAAAGCAAAGGAGTCACCAAGAAAGGGAAGAATGATGATATCCAGCTCAGGGTGTGCCAAGCCCACACTCACCAGATGCGAGCCCCTGGGTTATACTTATCCCATAAAAAGGATTTTAGTCTATTTCTTATGTTTTGGACATCCTGAAATCCTTCATAATCGGATCTTACATTTACACTTTCATCTTTTTTCTGCTGATTTCTTGGAAATACTTATGTTGGATTCTCCACCTTTAGACCTTTTCTTTTTTCTTGATTGTTCTGCTTGAGCCATTTGTGAAGCACTAAGATCTTCCTGAGTCACTTCTGAAGTTCCAGGGAGCGACAATGATAGGCCCTTCACTGGAGTCCTGGCTAGTGTACGCCCAGAGAACGCTTCTATCTCCGTCATCTCTTGCACTTGTGTGAAGACTTCTTGGTTAATTTCTTCACGTTCTTCTTCTGTCAACTCTGAAGCTGCCGAGACCACTTCATCACCCATTGGATCCAGTTCACTAGATGAGGACATTGTATAAATAAAACCACAATATATACAATTAAAAAACAGATGCCAACAATGGCAAAAGTTAACTATCTACACTATTTACAACTTCTTCGAAGAGAAAGTAGCCGGTAATCCAAAGTTTTAAACTCAAATGGAATTTTAAAACTATTAAAAACACTCCACCACCCAAGTTTAACGGATGGTGGTCCCAGAGGCAATTACCAAAGGGCACGGAAATGCTCTAACCAGATTCCCAAAAATCACCGCTACAATCAACGCCTGTTTAGCCGAGCAGGGTTCACCCTGCTCGCCCACCCCAGACTACGTGGAAGTAGGGCAGCCAATCCAGGCAACTCAAGTAATAAGATAAAATGTAAAATTGAAACTATCAATAATACCTACTAAGTAGCAATCACTTCAAAGCAAATCTTACACTCAAATATACCCCAAAATAGCCCCTGGGGCTCCTCAAAGCCCAGTCATAAATGGAAAGCAAAGAAGCCAAATCTGATTGCCATCAAATTGTTCAACCCCTAGTGAGCATAATACACAGCCAGAGCAGCAACAGAATTTTAAGAAACACCGAAGCATCCATGCATAGTTTAAACGTACAATTCTGGATAATGATTTTGGTTCTGTCTGTTCCGTGTGTGATTGGCTTTGGTTCAAGAACGATGTGAAGATTGTAGCAGCCCGAGATCTTCTTCAAATAGCATTTCCAAATGAGGATGTAAGTCAAATGTTGGCCTGTAACAGCTGTCGTGGCTCTCTCGAGAACAAAGTGATTTCGGCTCTATTGAAGTCAAATGGTTTTAAATATCATCCAATGCCACAGCACTTGCTAAAACTAGATTTGGTAATGGAACATCTCATATCTCCAAGGCTCCCATTCATGCAGAATCATTGCCTGCAGCATCCATACGGTCAATACGGGATCCTCAGTCAAGTGATAAATGTTCACCTGAAGAAATTTCACTTAACTTCTGCTATTCATGCTCGGCACACAATTTTTTTCATTATACAAGGCAATGAAGGCTGTTCTGGTCATATTCAATGAGTTTGAAAATAAACAGAAGTGATATGTTGTAGTTCAGAATTCCTCCAACAGATAGTGGTATATAGATTGTTTAGTGGGCTGATATATTGTAAGAAACAACCAGTTTCATTAGTAGCTTTAACTTTCCAGGTAACTATTTTGCAATGAACAAATATGAAATTTTGGTTTAAACTGGGAAAATCTGCAACAGAAACATATGAAATGTCAAAAACTATTTATTGTGATGAATTGTTGAGTTGTACCAGTGTGTTTAAAGGATATATGCAGTTCAAAGGTGGACACAAGGAAGTTTGCAATGACCCAAGAAGTGGGCATCCAACAACCTCTCAAAATCAGGCCAGAGTTGCAAATGTCCAGAAAATTGTGGCAAGGGATCATTGTTTGACACTGAGAATGATGGCTGATGAATTGGATATGAATTATTTGTCAAATTCTGCATGAAGGTTTAGGGAAAAGGAAGGGCTGTGCAAAATTTGTGCCACACAGCTTCATGGAAGAGCAGAAGTAAAGAAGTGTATCAACATGCAAAAATTTTATCCAGACTTTTCAAGGCATTCCTAATTTCCTTGACTGTATTGTCACTAGAGATGGGTGTTGGATGTTTTAGTATGAACCAGAGACAAAGTATCAGAGAAGAAAGTGGACTTCAAAATCATCACCAAGGCTCAAAAAGCTTCATTTACATGTCCAGGGTAAAGAGTTGCTGATTGTGTTTTTTTTGAAAAATGGTGCAATTCACAAGGAATTTGTACCTGAAGGGGGAGACAGTCAATGCTGTGTTCTATTTCATTGGTGAAGCTGCAATTTCAAGAGAAAGGCAGCTGGTTCTTGTTGCATGACAATGTCCCTGCCCATTCTGCACTTTCTGTGAAGCCATTTCTGATGAAGCTTGGCATTGTACAGATCAACCAACCGTCTTACTCTCCCAAAGACTGGGGACTTCCTTCCCTTTCCCAAGGTGAAAACTGCCTTCAAAGGAAATAAGTGCATTCAATCAGATGGTGATTACTTTGAATAAAAATAAAACCGTTTTTGAGCTCCTTCAGTTTGTGTTCTTTTTGGAGTCTATGGAGGCGTATAAGGCTCTGAGAGGTGAAAGTAAAATGATTGAGGGTGGAATTTTCACTGTCATAAATGATTCCACAACTAGCAGCCATAAACTCATTCTGGGGAGAGGTTTGGCTTGGTTTGCAGGAAATATTCTTTTAGCCATTGAGCTATTAATTACTGGGGTAATTAATGGGATATACAGCCAGATAGACAACTGTACAAGGAGGGAGGGAGTTAAACAGGTATTTTATTTTATTAATTATATATTATTATTTTTATTATCTATTTATATATTTATTTTTTTGGCCAATGTCAGAAAAAGCCTTGGGCTTACTTACGCCATTTGGTTAATAATTATACGAAATGGTTTACAATTGTAGCATGTAATGTAGGGTCACTTTTTAACTACCAGACGTCATGTCAGAACTTGCAGTTGTGTCAGTTTATTCTTAGAGATACACTCCCCTCCTTTTGGAGTTTCACCCATACTTGAGCTGTACAGTGGCACTGCCATTCCTTGAAATGACCAGCCTGTCTGCATAAAAAAGTAAAAGCACATTGACTGCTTAATTTAAAAAAAAAGAAAAATGAATATGACAAAAATTCTATCAAGTTTACCTATGATTGGTAAGGGAAAAGTAATTTAGATTCCATGTTCATTTTTGTTTAGAGCAGAATTTTTTTGATTGGAGTACAGCTGGTTCTTGTTGCACAACAATGCTGATTATACAATTTCTCAAAGGAACCTAATGTCATTAAGAGCCATCATTGTATATTGGCTGTAAATTGCATACTTTCTATGGTTGATTTGCCTATTCTGTAATTAAGTTACTTGTAAAAAAACCATGCATCCGCTCAGAGTGATTAATTTTATTAAATGGTGTGGGGGGGATGATAAAGTTGCTCCCATCCAATGACATGTTTGTGCATAGGATCACTATGAGGTTGAACTGAAAACAGTGGAGGAGGAAAGGGATCTGGGAATTACGTTACAGGCAGATATGAAGTTCTCTGAACAGTGTAAATAGGCAGCCAGGAAAGCCCTTGGTGCAGGGGCGGATTTAGGCATGGTCTTTATGGGCTGCAGCCCAGGGCCCCGTTCAATCAAAGGGCCCCTTTGCGGTAAAAAAAAAAATAAAAACAATTTAAATTAAAACTTTAAGAAAAAATAAATTATACAAATTTTTTCATACCTAGATAAAGTTTAAATCGTTAGTTTGCAAAACACTATTGGATTCGAATAAAATATCAAATATCAATGTTTTAAATGACAGTAAATAGTAAATACGGCTCTGTCTTCCGTCGCCTCTGTCAGTAGTCGGTAAAATCAAAATATACTTTGTCATTTGTCAATTATGCAAATAATGTGGCAACGTCGGAATTGGAGTGCAAGTCTAGCCCCTCTAAAGCGTGTTAGCTTAGCGTAACTCTCACCATTTGACATTTGAAGTTATGTATAGTACAGTATAGTTGAATATTAAATAGTCATTCGTTCGGTGAAGTGTACTGTTCAGGTGCTTCGTTTCTTCACTGGTAAGTATCAGCAAAGTTTACTAAATACTAAATAAATATAAGTTAAATCACTTTCCGGAAATCTTTTGTCGGCACGTAAATTCAATCGTTTTTTGCACTTCCTTGAAATGAGCCATAATAAAAATAACTGGACACCGTTTATTTGAAGTAAGCAGTAGGCACTAGTAAGCAGCGTAAGCTATAAGCCTGCCTACTTGACAATGACAATGTAAGATGTAAAATCCTACAAATTTAAAATAAAAATAATTGTTTTGCTAGAAGTAATGTTAAAGTTTGAAGAACGCTAGATTTAGTGATGGGATAGTTTAAGCATGAGAATTGAGAATAGTAGCAAAGTGGTAAACAAGTAATTCAAATAATATGAGAGAGCAAACAGGGACAGCAGGACTAAGTAAAGGGGTGCCATTTGAGAACGGGTGTGAAGGGGTTGCTTAAGGAAGAACAATAAGACGTGAAGTGGAATTATGCAAGGCGCCTCCTTTGATCTATGACACCGTTGGAGCCAAAACAGGAAATGAGTGGACGTCCAGTGTTCGCGTCAAATTAAAAATGGCGTCAGGCTGACTGATTTTTGGGTAAAGGTGTGAAACAAAAATGAATGTTTTTGGAGGTTGCAGGTGGATATGAGAGGGTCATACTGCCTGTGAAAAAAAAAATAAGAAAGTTTGAGAAAAGGGTTGGTTTGCATACTAGGGAGACAGCTTGGGAGAATTGTGTTGGCAAATGGAAAGGAACATAAATTTAAACAGAGGGGAAGGATTGGTTGGGGGAGGCGTGCCCAACTTGAGCGGAAGAGTGAAGTTCAGGGAAAGAAAAATTGAGAGAAAAGAGCATTCTGTGTCTGACTTCTGTGTGGTGTGGTCAAAGGGGAGAAAGAAGGTCATGAGTGTGGGTTGAAGTGGAGGTAGGTGAGTTCGGTAATGTAGGCCCTTGTAAAGATAATGAGCCAGGTATGTGCACCTGTGAATATATCGTCTACACAAGAAGGTGCATCATGTCAAGAGTGCCCCAGAAGTGAAAGTAAGCCTGTCAGGCTCAAAAGAAAACCGGAGTGCCCCCAGCAGTCTCGAAGGAAAACCGGAGTGCCCAAGGATCTGAAGTAAGCCTGTCTACCGCATGGGAAACCTGAACGCAAGGACATTGGAAGTAGTGGCGAAGTCGGAAAGTAAGTCTGTTCCTTGTTTCTTTATTGAATCCTGAACTCGAGGACTCATAACCTAGCTCTGTAAGCCATTGAGTGATAGTCCTTGTAAAAGAAAGGAACATTCCTGTTGTTAATGATTATGAAAAAATGTAAAGGTGGTTCAGGAGTAGCAAAATCAAAGTAATAATGTAAAGGAATTAGTAAAGAAATTATATTTATAAGGGTAGTACTGTAAGGATAGGTTAACCTATGTCATTAAATTAGGCCAAGTGCCAAACAAGGTAACATATCGGATGAGGTGCAAAGAGAAATAAATTTTATTAATAGATAAACCTCATGAGTAAAGAGGGATGACTAAGGTGGTAACTAGGGTGGCTAGGATATTAATTAAGGCAGAATGGGTGACCTATAAGGAATGTTATTGAGATAAGAGGGTACCGGACGTAATACGTTTTATGTGTGAGAGGCTAAAACAAAGATTCTAAAGGAGTAATAAGAGCTGAAGTAAATATTATTGATGTAAGAGAAAGAAAGAAAAAAAAAATTAGTAAGGTAAGAGAATGATTGAGTAATCATTGTGGAGTCAATTTTATGTAACATACAACTGATACAAACTGATGTTAATAATTCTCATATTGAGAATAACTGAGGAGAGAGACAGACAGACAGTGTAGTGTAGTGTAGCATGGTTTACATATATATATGAAATTAGGAAGCTTGTATGTAATTATTTGTTTCTTTTATGTAAATGCTGTATTTATGTAAATGTTGTATGCTCATTAACAGTTTGTTAAATTTTGTAAACAAAATGTGTGGCTTTAATGTTCTGCTAACAACCGCTTTACACACCCCAGAAATTGTAATTTTCTGAAAATTGTAGTCAGATTTGTGTAGGTGGGAGTGATAAAGAGGTCAATAGGGTGTTCAGCGAATTGCAAATTTTTAGATAGTTAATAAGAAAATTTTTAAATAAATAATAAAAATAATATAATACAAAATAACATAAAAAAATAACCCCCCCCCCCCGAACAACTAACCTAATATGGTGGTGGTGGATTGTTTTTTTAGGTTTTTTTAATTTCTTTTCAGATTAAATAAATACCTAAAAAAAAAAAAATGTCTGGTAGAAAATATAAAAGCGGAGCTGAAAAATAAATTAAATAGAGAAAAAGAAAGTAGTAAATGTGCCAAAATTCTTTGTATTGGAAAATAAAAATGAGAATCTAAACGATATGGGTGCAGTAATAAGCGAAAGAGAGAATAACTTAACCGAAGAGAAACAGAAAAAAACAACAAAATGTATATAACAATAACGAAGAATTACTAAAACTAGAATCACAACCGAGAACCTCTAAAAACCATGTTGACGTTGACGGACATTCAGTACCAGACAAAAATATACAAGACCTAGATGACGACCAGTTTTCTGAAGTATCTATTGCTGACTTGCTGTTTTGCAAGAAGATAGTGATAAAGAGGCAGAAGAGGCTTTAGAAAATGCAGAGTTGTTTGCTAAATATGTTGACGTAAGTTTGTGGCCTACGCAGTTAAATGATAATTTTATTAATCACTGTCTCTCACATGAAATGACTTATTTCCAAAATAAAGATGCAAAAAATATATATCCAGTTTCAATAAGGAATTACAAAGAACAAAACAGATCATTTTCAAATAAGTACTTTACGAAAAAAATTAAAAATGGTTAATTACTGGAAAGATCTTGGTTGTGCTATTCTACCAGGATGGGAAGTGTTTTTTGTCTAGTCTGCAAACTTTTCTCTAAAGTCCCTTCTCAATACACAACCGGATTCTCTGACTGGAAACATATAGGACCTTGTTTAGAAAGTCACGAAAATTCTAATGAACATAAGAAATCATTGTTAGTATGGTTAACACGTAAAGAAAATAAGTCTGTTGTTGATAAGCAGTTGCAGGAGCAACTAAGAAAAGATACGGAATATTACCACAATGTCCTAAAACGTGTTATTTCAGTGGTGAAATATTTAAGTGTAAGGGGATTAGCATTCAGAGGTCACGAGGAAATATTTGGATCTCCGCACAATGGTAATTTTATGGGAGCTCTGGAATTACTAGCAGAGTTCGATCCATTCATGCGCGAACATATCCAACAACGAGAATTGCGACCAAAGCCTATCACTTCGTACTTATCAAAAACAGTTTATGAACAAATAATAGAGATTATGGGAAAACAAGTAATAAAAAGAATTATAGCTGAAATATATAGCGACGATGCAAAGTACATGTACTACTCAATTGTGATGGACTCGACACCAGATTTGTCCCACAATGACCAACTAGCTATTATAGTACGATATTGTTTTGAGGGAAAAGTGTATGAAAGATGTGTATCTTTCATCAAAATTAGTAGTCACAGTGGCTTATCTTTATTCAATTCCTTACAAGAATTTCTAGAAAAAACTAGAAAAAATGGACTGCCACTGGATAATTGTAGAGGACAGTCCTTTGACAACGCTGCAAATATGTCCGGCCGATACAATGGCTTGCAAGCACATCTCAAACAAAAAAATAAATGCGCTGATTATGTGCCGTGTGCTGCGCATTCCCTAAATCTAGTTGGTGGGGAAGCGGTTAAAGTTGCGACTCAAATGTGTGTGAACTTTTTTGGAGTAGTGCAACAAATATATGTTTTATTTTCTGCAGCTATCCGTAGGTGGGAGCTTCTAAATCGTGAAACAAAACTAAAATTTTGTTTTGTTTTAAAATGGTCTTGTCACTATGATGCTTTAAAAAAATAGTTACGGTGATATCATGAACATATTAAAAACGTTTAGTGATAATATGGATGAGAAACTTGATTTTCGAAGAGAGGCACGGAATTTATATAATAATTTGGCGAAACTTGAAACTGCGATTTTTTGGGGAAGAAATTTTAGAGAGATTCAATTTAGTTAACAAAAAAAGTGCAGACCCCAGACTTAGACATATGTGAAGGTGAGAAATTAATTACGTCATTAGAAGCGTTCGTGAGCAACATACGAGAACAATCAGATCAGAAACTAAACGAATACGAGGAGACAGCCAAAAAATTAAGTACTAGTGTGGAAAAAGAATAGTGATTAAAAAAAAGAGACGTATTACTTCAAAATTTTCGGATCAATCTACAGAGAAAGTTTCGCTAAATGGAGCAGAAAAATTTAAACGGGACACGCTAAACGTTGCATTAGATAAGTTGATTATGGATTTATACAGAAGAGGCTATGTTTATGGGGAATTTAGCAAAAGATTCAAATTTTTAATGGATTTGCAAGACATTAATATCGAAAATATTGACTTGGAAAGTGCACGTAATGTTGTTGATTATTATTCGGATGACATAGACGAACATTTAGTCAATGAATGCATTCAGTTAAAATCCTACTTACAGACTAAGCCAGACTCATGCGGTGATATATTCAAGCTAATTTATGAAAAGAAACTTGTCGATGTTTTTCCGAATTGCTATACAATCTTAAAAATTTTTCTGGCGTTGCCAATCACCAGCTGTGAGGCTGAGCGATCCTTCTCTAGGATGTCCTATATAGAAAACAAATACAGTATAGGACAACAATGACGAATGAAAGATTAAATTATTTATCAGTTCTTTCCATAAACTGTGATTTAACCAAAGAATTACAATGTTGATGATCAAATAAAAGAATTTGCAGCGAAAAAATGCAGAAGAGTTACTGTTTAAATGTCTTTAATGTATTAAAAACACTTACATTATATAATTCCTAGAATGTTTTATTTATTTTATTTTTAAGAATAAGTATTATTTTTGTTTTTGTTTTTTTTCTTAGGCTTAATTCTTGACCTGAGAATTTGTTGTTTCGTTTTTTTTGTTTGTTACTAAAAGTAATATCTAATACATTTTATTTTTTATTTATGTTTGGTGTTTGTTATGCATACAAACCCTTTTTTCGTTATAACTGTATATAAAAGTTTGTATATCCAAGTGCATCAAATAAAATAAAAAAAGTTCTTCAATGTCTGTTGCCTATAATTTTTCCTATTTAAAAAAGGGTAAAAAAAGTTTTTTGACAAAATGGCGAATGAGTCGCCACAACTAACCCAAATTTGGGTTAATTGGGTAGGCCCCCAAACAGTGTCAGTCCAGGGCCCCCAAAGTTAACGGTGTGCCTCTGCCATGGTGTCCTCAATTATTTATTGAACACTATCCTGGAGAGTTAGGGAGATCATAATCCCACTGTATAAGGCAATTGTAAGATCACATTTGGAATACTGTCTTCAAGTATGGAGACTTCATCTGAAAAAAGACATTGAGCTTCTTGAAAGGGTCCAAAGATGGGTAGCTCGAATGGTGAGATTGGCAGAAGAATAGCCATGTTGAGGAAAGACTTTTTATGTGGGCTTGGCAACAAGGCACCTCAGAAGTGACCTGATTGAGGTTTATAAGGCTCTAAGAGGGATTAGTAAAATGGATGAAGGTGGATTTATTATTTAGTGCCGTTCTAAATAATTATAGAACCAGGGGTCATAAATTAAAATTACAGGGCTTGAATTTTAGATTAGATCAGTGTTTCTCAACCTTTTTTTTAATTATTGCCCCCTAAAGGGCTTTTTTAGACATTTTTTTCCTAATTGCTCCCCATCAAATTTTAAAAAAGAAAATACTTGATACTTACTCTTTTTATTCAATGGAATCCCCAATCCTGATGCTTCTTAGCTAAAAATTCAATGTTCAGTATGATGTTATTAATTCTAATGTCTCCTCTTGAATATATAGGGTTGTTAAAATTAAAGTATCCCTATTTAAAGCGAGTTCTAAGGCTCGTACTGAAGATTTGGACAACAGGTACAGTTAAGAATGCGCTTGCCATTTATTAGAAAAAAAAATTAGTTACAAAATTTGTCACTGTATGGCACATAATTATCTTAGTTACGATTATGCAAATAACTTATGTTATTTCCATAATCATAAGTTATTACCACAGCACCACTACTCAGCTCTACTGTACTGTATAAAAGCAAAGCAGTCTCTTCAAAATCATACAGTAGATGTTTGTCTGCACCATAGCAGCAATGCCAACAACGTTGCAGGAAAAGGCACTATTAGTGAAGCTGTACTATCAGAACAGCAACAATGCAGCTGCAGCTATCAGAGAATTCCAGCATTAGAAGTGCATAAGGCGTGGATCTATGACTGTTTGTACTGTCCACAAAATGATTGCAAAATTTGAAGCGACAGGACAGGCGCCTCCATAGCCAGGTGGGCAGGAGCAGCAGTGCGTAGCACACGCTTCTTGATCAGACCAGGGTTCGAGCCCGTGACCACCAAATGCGGAGAATGTGAAAAGGTCAGGAAATGACCGCATATCCCTAGAGCAATATGGCCTTAGTTGCTAATGCTCCTAAAAACCAAATAACAACAACAACAACAGTGAAGGACATCTTGGTGTTCAACCAAGTAGAGGTCGAAATCAAGTGGACTCCTCGCATGTTGAAGATGTGGCTATGGCTGTCATGGATTTATCAATTCAATCTCCATGTGGTAGCACAAGTGTGCCAGCTGTTTCTTGTGAAGTGGACATGCTGTATTCCAGTAGTGTAGCTACCCTTTTTCGGGCCTTGAGGCAAAGAACATGTTCAGGCCCCTACTTAATTAATGAAAATTGCAAAAACAGGAGAAAGCCAAAGACACGGGGCCCGGAGGCAATTGCCTTGCCTGCCTACATGGTAGCTACACCACTGCTGTATTCCACTGTAAGGCTAGTAATGCATCAGGTGCGGTACTATCCTTAAAAGATTCATATGGTACAGCAGCTAAAGCATGGTGATGCAGATATTTGTTTTACATACGCACTTCAGTTTCTCGTGCGAATGACAGTGGATATCACTTGGCCATGGAACATCCTTTGGAGTGATGAAGCCCACTTCTGCTTAAATGGACAAGTGAATACACACAACTGTCGCATTTGGACAACAGAAAACCCTCAAGTTATCCAAGAGGTCCTGTTGCATTCTCCAAAAGTGACAGTGTGGTGTGGATTTATGGCCACATTCATGATTGGGACATATTTTTTTGAACAGGTAACACTGACTGGATCCCTCACCTGTTCTGTCACTGGACAGCGATATTATGAAATGTTGGCAAATTTCACAATACTAGAGCTGCAACAATGTGGGTGCCTTCAGGATACCATATTCATGCAAGATGGTGTGCAACCCCACATCCACTATTATGTCCAAAGATTGCTATAGCAACACTTTACAGACCAACGGGTCATCAGCCATTGTTTCTAGACATCTTGGCCACCCCGATCACCGGACCTCACTCCATGCGACTTCTGGTTGTGGGGTTTTTTGAAGAACCAGGTGTATCAGGAAGGATGTCCCGCTCTGGCAGATCTGAAGGACAGCATTAGATGTCATGTGCTGGCTATTCCAGTTGACATGTTATGTTCTGTTCTTCAAATGGAAACTGTTGTTGACCAAAATGGAGGACACATTGGACAATTGTAGTGCTGTTCAAGTGATTTGTATTGCCACAGCACCATATAATGACAAATTTTGTAACATTTTTTTCTCCAATAAATGGCGAGCGCATTCTTTATTGTACCTGTTGTCCAAATTTCTCTTCAGTACGAGCCTTAGAACTCGCTCCAGAGCCCTCCAATTTGGGATACTTAATTTTAACAACCCTCTATATCAATTCTGTTTCTTTCCTTTGTTAATATTTTATGTACTGAACTAAAACCACTTTCAGCCATATAAGACATTGGAAAACAGAGAAGTACTTTGCCCATTTCATACCTATGAGAGATTGATAAAAAAACTGGACTAATATTTTTTGCAACCAGATAATGTTGGTGCACAATGCAGTGTATTGCAAGAACTTCAGGACATACCTTTGTCATCCAACCATGGAGGTAGCACCATCAGTGACACAGGATACCAAATTTTCCAATGGTACTTGTTTTTCATCAAACCATGTTTTTACAGCAGCAAAAATGGATGCTCCAGTACAGTCAGTTTCTATAGATTTTACAAACATCTCTTGCAATTTACAATCATCATTGAAATAACAAATGTATGCCAATAGACGGGCCTTATTGTCAGTAACTGTGGATTCATAAATCTGAATAGAAAATTTTCTCGTTTTTAGTTTGTCAATTAGCTGCTATACAATGTTAACTGACACCTCATCGATTCGTTTTGAATTGAAGTGTTGCTCAATGGCAGTGCTATTAAAACACCGGTAGGATTTTTGAGACATCATTATTGAAATTACAGTCTATAATGTGGGTCGAATAACAGTCTCAATAACTTTATCAGCACTACCAGTTTTTGCAATGATTTCTGTAATTTTATAAGAAGTAATCATTCCATTGTCATTTGTTTGAGTATTCTTCTTAAATAAGGAAGTAACAGTGTTACGTTGCTCAAAATTCTGTTTTAATTTTTTAAAATATTCAACATATTTACTAACTTTATCAGGATGTTTCCTTTTTAAGTGATCTTGAAAGTCTTGATGGTTTTGGCGCATTATAGCCTTAGTAGCTAATGCGCCAATAAAACCAAAACCAAACCAAACTTGATGGTTTCATAGCCTCATTTGAAAAAGAACTATTACACATAAGACACATAGGCTGTCTTGGGTCAAATGGGCTTTCAATAAAGCCATAAGCTAAATATTCATCCAGATAATCTCAACACATTTCTTTTTGGCACTTGCCATGATTGATGATGGGTTGAATAACTACAAAGAATTAAATAATAAAATATAAACCATTTTTATTTAACTCTCATAGCCCATGTCACTCACAAAAACACTGTGGATCAAAAATAAACAACTTCCACAAGGAAACAATAAATCAATACTAATTGTCGCTTAGTAAGTAGAAACAATAGACTGAAACATTTCCTCATCCCATCCATGCCTCATACATTGACCAATCAAACAAAAGAATAAATAAATAAGCCACGCCTCTGCCACCAAGATCACGGCTGCCGGAAAGGCGCTGGTTTCCACAACGTTAAAGTATGCGGTGAAGTTGCCAGTGCCGATTCTGCAGCTGCAGAGAAATTTTGTGATGTGCTGGAAAAAATTATTGATGAAGGCGGCTATTCAACGCTGCAAATTTTTACCATTGACGAGACTGCTCTGTATTGGAAAAAAAATGCCAGATCGAACATACATTGCCAAAGAGGAAAATACAATGCTAGGTTTCAAGGCGTCAAAAGATAGGGCCATGCTCTTGCTTGGGGCTAATGCAACGGGAGATTACAGATTAAAACCACTGCTTGTGTACCATTCTGGAAATCCTTGTGCATTTAAAGGCATCAGTAAAGCCACCCTACCCGTGCATTTCCATTCGAACCAGAGAGCACGGATAACAATATCTCTCTTTTAGGATTGGTTTAAATGCTGCTTCATTCCCGAGGTTGAAAAATATTGTAAAGGCAATGACACTCCTTTCAAAATTTTGCTTCTATTAGATAATGCTCTTGGACATCCTATGCATCTAGATGATTTCAATTCAAACGTGAGAGTCATTTTCTACCACCAAACACGACTTCACTCATCCAACCTATGGATCAGGGTGTTATTTCGAATTTAAAAGCATACTATTTACGTACAACATTTGCTCAGGCATTGTCTGCAGTAGACGGTGAGAAAACTTTTACGTTAAGAGACTTTTAGAAATCTTACAATATTTACCACGCCATCTTAAACATTAATAAGGCCTGAGTGGAAATTACTAAAAGTTGTTTAAATGGCGCATGGAAGAAAATATGTCCATGGCATGTAAAGGATTTGAAAAAGATGAATCATATGAAGAGGTTACAGATAAGATTGCAAAGGTTGCAGAGCTACTTCAGTTGGAGGTTGATGCCAAAGACAATAGTAGAAACAATAGACTGAAACATTTCCTCATCCCATCCATGCCTCATACATTGACCAATCAAACAAAAGAATAAATAAATAAACCACGCCACGCCACGCCGCTGCCACCAAGATCACGGCTGTCGAGGAAGCCGTGTTAATAGAGGAAGAAGAGAAGACATTATCTAACGAAGAACTTATTGACTTGCAGGCAGTGATAGTGAAAGAAAAAAGTGCTGATGAAGCTCAAGATGAACCAAATGAGGAGCCGAGACGCTTTATCACCAGATAGATGGCAATGGTGAGGTTTAAGAAGATGGATCCTGATAGCAAACGATTCTTAAAAGTTAACAGAGGAGTGAATGATATGCCTGCTTGCTACAAAGAAATCTACGATGAAAAGAAAAAAGCCACCGTCCAGTCATCCATTAATATGTTCTTTTACAAGGTTGAGCAGCCAACCCCTTCTAAATCTCCACAGCCCTCAACCTCCACAACGGCATACTTATCAGCTGAAGACGTTGATTCTGGCTATTTTTTTGTTATTTTTTTTGTTATTTAGTTTTTATGAGCATTAGCAACTAAGGCCATATTGCTCCAGGAATATGCGGTGGTCATTCCCTGACCTTTCCGCATCCTCCGTATTTGGTGGTGACGGGCTCGAACCCCGGTCTAATCAAGAAGTGTGTGCTACGCACTGCTGCTCCTTCCCACCTGGCTACGGAGGCGCGCCCATTGATTCTGGCAATGTTGCTTGAGAGGTAAAACTTACTGACAATATGCCTGTCTCCTCTCTTTTTTTTTTTGTGATTTTATAATTTTTTAATTTTTTAAATTGCACGCTTTTGTAATTTTTCCTGCACATGAGATAAAAAATTGAATAAATATAATAAATAATTCTATTTACATGTTTGGTGAACACTTCTTTTTTGATTCAATCAATTCAGTGAGCAAAGTTGCTAGGGCTGCACAAGCATGGAGAAAA
Source organism: Mastigoproctus giganteus (assembly GCF_048544385.1). Classification (NCBI taxonomy): domain Eukaryota; kingdom Metazoa; phylum Arthropoda; class Arachnida; order Uropygi; family Thelyphonidae; genus Mastigoproctus; species Mastigoproctus giganteus. Next base: position 166,519,098 of record NC_143579.1, read on the forward strand.
TTCCGACTTGCGTAGCGTTCCATGGAATGCAACCCTTACGTAAGTCGGGGAGTTCCTGTATTATTATTATTATTATTATTATTAGCCATAAGGTGAAAGAAAGCCTGAGGCTTATGCTGTACCAGTCAAAAAAAAAAGAAAATCCTGTGCTACCCTGAGAGTGAGAGAGAGTCGGAAGTAGAAGGGAATCAGCATGAAAGAGAAGAATGACGATATCCAGCTCATGACCCTGGGTTTGCATATTGACTTATTTCTATATATATATATATATATATATGTATTAATTTTTTTATACTTCCTTCTTTTATTTACTTACTAATTATATTATTACGTACATACATATACCTACACACACTCATTTATTACGTAAGTTTAAAATACAAATTTTTGTAGAAGTAAGGGGCTTCAAAATTCCACTGCACCTTAGGCCCCCACCCACTGACCTAAACTTTTCTGCCATCCTGATAAAACTTTGGCCAGAGACAATAATCAAAAAAAGGCCTTTTCCATATGCTGTGGAAAAACAGGGTCCTTATTCGCTGCTTGCCTGTGAGAACAAATATTTATATATATAAAATTTTATTGATTTTGTCCTTTACAACTAGAAATTCGAGTCATCTAATTATAGAGGTGGTTCAGATATTTAAAAGAATTTTTAATATTATGTCAGAGCTTTGTGAGATTCTCATTTTTTTAGGTGCTTTCACAAATATGTAAAAGTGCTTATATAATGCTTAATGCTTCAGCTTGTTCATCCATTCAGGTGTATAAGTTAGTTGAGGCTGATTGTTTTGAATAAATTTAGTGGTCTATTGGATACTTACCTGTATGAGGAGGGAAACATAATTTGTGTTTTCTTATCTACTTGGTTGGTTTTTTTTTGCCAGTGCAGCAAAAGCATGTGACTTTCTTGCACTACATGGCAAATACTATTACTACACACATACACAGAGCAAATTCCAAATTGTATTGTATTAAAGTTGGACAAACAGGAATTCAACATTTCCAACCCCATACATTTTTTGAATTAGATATATATATAAATTTAGTCTTGGTCAATGGGACCAAGATAAATTTAGTCTTGGCCAGTGGGACCTCCCTGCCAGTATAGTGGATTTGTCACTTGGTACCATTTTTGAAAGGTGCGATTTGAGTCTTATCTTAGATAGACTTTAAGAATTTGAGATTTTACTTGGTTTTCAGTTAGCTAATCTGAAGAGATGGTGTGGAGTTTTCCCACTGAGATCTTCCTGGATATTTTCTTCTCTGCAAAGATGCAAGCTTATCACAGCATATAACTTGTATAAATCCCCAGGATTACTTACCTTTGGGGCCTCCAGCACTTAAAACAAAAGTAATTTACAGACATAATACACTGACATACAGCAGGGGGGGTGCTGCAGGTGGGTAGGCGAGGTAAGCGTTGCTTACGGGCAGCAGTTCATGAGGGCACCAAAATTTTTTTTGATATATACAAGTCGGACCTACGTTTCACAAACCTTAAAATGAAATTTTCTATTTAGTGATTTTTTAAAATTCCCTTTGGTAATTGCATTTAAGATAGTTTCTGTAGAAAAGAAAATTTCCATATAATGAACGGCTTACGAGAGACTTAATTCAGAACGCATTAACAGTTTGAACTTCTGGCCTTTAGACAATTGAGACAATTAGTGCTGCTGCTAGGCACAAATTAAGAGTTAGTAGTAGTATTAGTAGTGGCATGTGATGCAAGAAAGCAAGTGTATGAGCTTATGCAGCATCAGCCAAAAAAAAAAAAAAAATCACACCATTTCCTCCAAATGCCTGTCCAGTTCCTGCTTAAATTTATTTAACCTATCAACTTCCATGACAGATGGAAGTTTGTTCCAGCAATTAACCGCCCGCTGGCTAAAGGCAAATTTCCGCACATCTATTCTACATTTGTCTTTTCTTAATTTGAATTTATGCTCCCTTAGGTTTGTAATCTGAACAAGTGGAAGGATCCCATCAGAATTCAGCGTGCTCAACCCATTCAAGGCCTTATACACCTCAATCAGATCACCGCGCAGGTGCCTATTGTAGAACTTAAGCCTCTCTCTCTCTCTTGGTAAGAGGATCCCTTAATTTCCCTCACCAATCTTGTTGCCCTTCTCTGTACACACTCAAGAAAATCTACATCCTTCCTAAAATGAGGACTCCAGACCTGTAAGCAGTACTCAAGGTGTGGCCTGACCATTGCCTTATACAGAGGGACAATCACCTCCTTTTCCCTGCTAGCAAAATTCCTATATATTGTTGACAAAACCCCATGACCTGCCCTGACAGCCTGTCTGCATTGCTCAGAAAACTTCATATCTGACTGCACAATTACTTCCAGGTCTTTTTCATTTTCTACCACCTTAAGTGTAGTCCTACACAGTTGGTACGTTTCTCTGGGGTTACTTCTACCCATATGCAGTACTTTGCATTTGTTAAGGTTAAACTTCAGTTGCCACTTCTTAGCCCATCTGCCCAAATTTTCTAGATCCTGTTGCAGTAGCACACTGCCATTACTTCATTAACAACCCTGCCAACCTTTGTATCATCTGCAAACTTCGACTAAGCCTGATATACCTTCATCAATATCATTGATAAATATACAAAACAACAGAGAACCCAACACCGAACCCTGTGGGACTCCACTAATAACATTAGTCCACGAAGAGCAGCACCCTTTAATTACCACCCTCTGTCTTCTCGAACTCAACCATCCTTTTATCCCTTAATACCATTTTGCTCCAATTTGTACAGTAGTCTTCCATGCGCAACAGTGTCAAAAGCTTTCCTGAAATCCAAATATATGATATGAAAATTATTTTTTGCATCCAGTTCCTTTGTAACCACATCATATTATCCTATCGAATTTGTCAGACAAGACTTTCCCTTAACAAACCCATGCTGTGTCTGAATTATTGCTGCAGTCTTGTCTAGATGATCCTGCAATGCATCTTTAACTAGTGACTCCATTATTTTACCCTTAACAGAAGTTAAACTAACTGGTACTCGTGTCACCCTTCGATCCCCCTTTGTAAATTAAGGATAGATTTGCACATCTCCAGTCCAAAGATGCTCTTATAATTATGGCTAAGGGTTTGCTTAGTTGCTTTGCTGCCTCCTTTAATATAACTGGATAGATCCTATCCACCCCAGATGCCTTTCTTATGTTTAACTTCAACAATTTCTTCTCCACTTTGCTCTCAGTTATTACAAAATCATTAAGCACCCGCTACAATTTGATAACCTTCTGCCATTTTCAAACCTTAATAACTCCTTATGTGTGAATTTAGATGCAAAATATTCATTCAGTTTGTTTGCTATCTGAGCAGGATCATTAACAGTCGAACCATCGATATCAAGTGGACCAATCAGATTCATCCCCTTCCTTTTAGAGTTTATATAAGTAAAGAAATCCTTGCTGTTTTTCTTAGCATCCTTTGCCAAAGATTTCTCGTAATCTGCCTTCACCTGCCTAACCTCCTTTGTGACTTGATTACAGACTAGCTTATATCTGCCATAGGCTTCAGAGTCGCTTGATAATTTATATGCATCCCATGCATTTTTCTTTTCTGTCACGAGTCTCATTAGTTCATTTGCTAACCATTTAGGCCTAAACCTTGAACAATATTTCTTAATAGGTATGAAACTTTTAGTAGCTTCCACGATTAATTCCTTGAATGCTTCCCACTTAGGATTTGCTGTTGGTAACATCATCATCAGTTGATCCCACTGTACAGAATTTAAAAACTGTCTGAGACCACTGTACTCGCCTTTACGGAAGCATAAACCCTTTCCTTTACCCCTGATGGTAATTATATCTTTAAGTAAATCCCACATCAGTACCCTGTTATCATTGCCACCTAGTGGTTTCTTTATCTGCAAATTCTTAATACACGAATGATCACTGCTGATAACCAGATCAAGGGTATTACCCTCTCTGGTTGCCTCTCGAACATGCTGCTGCAGAAAACAATCATCCAATAAATCCACAAAAGTTTTACTAGTGTGTGAGTGACCAATCCACAAGTTTCAATCAATATCTGGGAAGTTAAAATCCCCCATAATAAGACATTCTGATTTACTAGCCCACTCTATTTCTCTGTACAATTGTTCATTGTACTCATTCGAATCATTAGGCCTATAACACACTATAAGTTAAAGGGAGTACCATTCTGTAACTTAGTGGTACTCATAAAACCTATCCAATCACCTGTTCCAGAAGTCGCACTGGTCATCTGATTGGTTAATGTTTACCAACATTCAACTGGCAGGCAAATAATTCATTTGAAATAAATACAGTACATGAAATTGCAGACTGACGTTAATTTTCTCATTATCTGGGTCTCTGTTCAGTGCCGGATTAAGGTACTGAACAGAGTACTGTAGCAGGGCTCTTGCCTGGAACAGCAAAAACAGAATAATAATGAGTCAAAAATATATATATCCTTAGAAAAAAGGTGCTAAAAAATCTTTCTGCCCAGGGCGTGGAAATACCTTGGTCTGGTGCTGTCTGTGTTTCATATTTATATTTCACAGGGTTATACTCCAGAACATGGCTACAACCGCATACTTCGGCGAGAAAGAGCGGAAGAAAGCAGACATAGGACATGAAGGCAACTCTTACTCATTGCTATTCCCCTCTCCTCCTCGCCTGCATTTTACTGGGGGATGTCACTTGCATCGCAATGTGTTGTAGCTGAAATGAAGAAAAAGAAATGACAAGATGGCAATTTTTTTTAAACTAACAAAAATTACCACCATTACCACTGATTCTTCTCATCCATACATTACTAGACGATCTCACATGCATTAACAATGAGAATTGCTCATGCATGTCAACAGAAATGTTTCTTTCTTTTTTTTTTTTTTGTTCTGGGGGCGTCTGCTCCCACACCCCTACTAATATAAAGAGAAACCGATACTAACAACTCATACAAAATTACTGTGAAAAACATCAAATCGTCAAGAAACAACTTGAAAACAATAAAAACAAAAAAAAAAAAAAAAACTCACCTGATCAGTCCTCGCATGTTTGATGAAGTACACTTCATCAAACATCCACACTGAAAACACATGTATTCTAAAGCTCTCAAATTCATACTCATACACCATTCAGCAGTCTTACATTCATCCTTTTGCAAACAGAATAACACGAAATAACAATAACTGAGGGCAGCAGAGCAACATGATAATTTCGCATTTCCTGCTAAAACCAGAAGCAAATTTGCATCCAATCAAAAAATCAGAGACACAAAATGGGGTAAATTAGGCATTCCCAATAATCAGCCATAGAAAATTATAGCTGCAGAAAATTATTCAAACATAAATTTGTATAATTTTCCTTTTGTTTTATTATTGTACAATTTCTGTGATTTAGAATTTAAAGTTTATTTTCAGAATGATTTTGTTATTTTTGTTTGTTGTTTCATTATATTATACGTAGAATATGTTGTAATTCTTTTCTTTTTCAATTATATAATATTGGTGTGGATACACCATAGTTCACCTATAAATTAAACTACGTATGTAGTGTGAAGGCATTGTTTTTTAATTGTATCTCATATTATGGCTACCTTCATAACGAGGTATATTTTTACCAGGTATTGCACTACTTCAAATGAGTAATGCTTCTCTAGTAGAGAAGACTACTGTTATTCTCAGTGGATACCACCACCCAGACGGTCACTGTTTCAAAGCTGTTGGCCTATCATCGGTGGGTAGGCAGGTACCATGATAATGCAAATATGTCATCACAGTTGCAAAGTGGTTCACAATATGAGATATGCTAAACGGTTTATAGAATGATACAATATTTCAAGATACCTGGTATCTCATTGTGTTTAAAACTAGAAAGTGGTGTCAGCTTAAGCTGAAACTTCCAGTTCCTTAACACTCTCCCTGCCAATTTCATCTCTCTACAAAGCTATCAAGACTCCCTTACTTGATATTGAATTTATATGTTCAAGAGTAGAAAAGAAAAGAAAAATTAAGTTTTTCCCCTTATTTGCAAAAAAATTTGTTGCAAACAAAAAAGCATTGTATTAAAAATAGAATGCTATTTATCTTTTGCTAATGATCATAAATCAGATAGCTCAGTGTTTGCAAACTAGTGGTATGCACAAAAAAATATACAGGCATGCTGCCACTCATAAATTTATTTTTACCTTAAAAATGTATTTTTTTTTCACATGAAGAAATTTGCTTTATAGTCACATATTAGCGACTAAGTGCTAGCAGTGAAAATTGTAAGTGTGATTGTACCCAAAATTATGCAGCAACAAAGAAACATGAGAAACTTTATCATCTTTATTGAAACTTGAAGTTTTAATAAAGAGTTGTGCTCATTTCATTAGATTCTTTTTTTTATATGGCGTGCAGCAACTGTTATGTTTTTGCTTGAAATTATTTTTGGTATGCAGACTTGAAATAGTTCTTGGTACAAAATTAAAAACAGAAGAAATAAAAATTAATTAATTATAAGGAAAAAGTTTGTCTATTTCCTTCTTTTCATCTGTTCTTTTATGCATTTTGGCTCCAGAGAAATCAGTGCAACCTAATTTTTCCCTGGAAATGATTGCAGTTTTTTTAGTGTAAATTTAATTAACCAGTGTGTTGGAAATTGCTTGTGGGAAGGTATGGAAAATATTGCGGATGCACAATAAAAGAAAATCCTTGGTTAAGTACTGAATATCTGCTCTTTAAAAAGCAGCTGCTGCTTTTTGAAAAATGTGTTGGTTCATGTTTTGTTACTTATTTACTAAATACATACAGCAAGTAATGAATTAACAATTTTTTTTATTCTCTTAATTGCAGAAGATTCATGAAGTAAATGTATTTCAATTTTAATTAAATCCAGGAGAAATAATTGAAGCATATTACAAAAAATTGAGTATTATAATAAGAATATTGTGAGAGGGATAACTGCCTGGGTTATTGTAACTGATATTTAGTCCCCTAATATTCTTTGCAAAAATGCAAGTGCTGTGTGTGTATGTTCACAAGCCAATTTACATGTTGTGAGGACTGAAAAATGGAAAAACTCATGGGGTAGGACCCTACTCCTTCTTCCTGAAATCAGCTAACTATAGCCTTAAATGAAAATAACTTTAGAAATTGTTTAGATGGGAATTGAATTCAGACCTTACTAAAAAAGTGACAGATAGTGATGTATTGTGCTGATAATCTGCTGTGGCAGCTCAGTTGACACGATAGAAAGTTCGGTGAATATTACACTGTGAAGTACATGCACTGAAGTGAAGTGAAATGAAAATCAATATTTTTTTGTGTTATGAATTGGTGGAAAATTAATTACCATACTTTATATATCGTAAAACACTTTATTGTTCTTGGAAAATATTTCCTGAAATTCTCTTGCATCTCATTGTCTGAACATATCCTCCGTAGTCGAGTGGTCAGGAGCGGGAGTGCAGTAGCACACGCTCCTTGAGTAGACCGGGGTTCAAGCCCCTGACTGCTAAATACGGTTGATCTGCTAACCCACACCGGACCAGCGTGGCAGATATGGTCCATTTCCCTCAACATGAATTGTTGAGGAGGCTTCCATCCTGCAGTGGGTTGATAATGGCAGCAGTTTCCCTTTTTTTTTCCTTTTTTTTTTTTTTTTTTATACTAGTGCATGTGATAATGTTTTTATCTTTGGCCATGGCTAGCGACAATATGGTCAGCACATCCAGGTGGCCTTCAAAAAAAGAAAGCCAGCTCTTTTATTGTGTAATCATTTTCAGATTATACACAACAAAGGCAACAAAAAGGACAGTTGTTGCTGAATTAAACATGGAGTTAGCTGTAATTATAGCATGCCTTTGGTGCCTCTATCTGTTTGATCCACTTCTCACTCCATGAGGAGGAATGGGCCAAATGGATAGAGGCACCAAATCACAATTTTACAGCATAGGACAAATGAAGCAAGCAACAATTTCCCTGGAGTATGAATGGATGAAAAACTAGCAGGAGTTAGTAGTGAAACAAAAGATAGTTTTGTATCTTTCAAGAACTGTGCAGTTGATGGCCCTGAAGATGATGCACTCTTTAAAGAAAGTGTGCAAAAGCCACACCTCAACATTAGTAATGATGAGTGTAGCTGTAACAATGACATGTTATAAGATGAGTAAAAGCTTTTATACACTGATATTTAGTAAGCAATTGTTTAGTAATTGTTTAGTAAGCAATTGTGAATTTGTGTTTCAAATATATGAAATAAAAATAACAGTAATTTGCTTTTATATTAATCACAGAAATTGTAAAAATTTAATTTAAGGAATGAAACTGAATAATCCTAAAACATAACTGATTCATATGTTTTTTTAATCTATATTACATATTTTGGATTTCTCTATTGACTAGTTATTTATTTATTACTTTATATGTTGTCTAAACTAATTACACTTACCAACTTATTGCATACTGATTAACCTGTTAACTAATGATAGATATTGTTTTTATTTTGCTTTTTTAGTTTGGAATGTAAGTATATATATCAAGTTATTATGAAGCAACTTTGTATAGGATATATGCAGATTCCGTAATAAGAAACTAATTCTGGATGTGGGGATGTGGAGTGGAGGGTCCATCTTGAGATTAACTGCCAGTGATTTGAGCACCTGACTGCAGTGGACAAGGTATGCATTAAGATAACTTTCTATGAATAATAACATCAGCTAACAGCAAACCCACTGTTCTTCATTGATTTTATTATACACACATTCTGCTTTTGTCTAACAAAAAATTTCAGCAACTGTTAAAAATAGTTCTTAACCAATCTAGAGTTAAAAAGGTGAGCACCATCCGGAGTGGGGAAGGAATGGAAAACAGGTGTTGCTTGCTTTTTAGGTAAGATTTCTCTGGATAATTACAAGCTGCTAAGCATACTTTGGCACAGTAATCATCTGCTTATAATCTAGCAGAACTATAGGTGGATGTTTCTATATGTCACTTCAATAAATAAAGAGCATATGCAACTCTGAAAAATTTTAACTGTCGAGTAAAATTTCTTTTGTAACTGAATTATATGTATTGATTTACTACATATGGATGTGGGGAAACTGCACTGTTTAACATGTGAACAGTATGGTGCCCTTACAGTTGAACTGTTTTGTGAGAAGAAATTTTAAGAAAGAAAGAAAGAAAAAACAACATTTTACCAGCATTGGTGATAATCATATCCAGTTTATCCTCTGATTCTGACAGATCTCTGGCCATTTCCCAGACTGAATCTAGACTGGTGAGATCCATGTACATTACACGCACGTTGAAGCTACCTGTTTTGCTCCTCAGAAAAAATGCAGTTGAATCTCTACGAGCTTTTGTACGACATGCCACAATTACTCGGGCTCCCCTCCGTGCCAGTTCGACAGAGAGTGCTCGACCCAGTCCTGAGCTACCACCTGTAGAGAAAGGAGGATTTAAAATTAACATTTGTTATGAATACAAATAACCATATATAATATGTAGTAGTATCTGCATACATTCAGTGTATATAAGATAACAATAATGAAAAAGAGCCACAACAAATATTTATTAATTAATATGAAAAAAATAAAGAAAATTTATAATGGCAGCATCATTTTAACTAAAGTTTAATAAAGTCCATTTTTCTGGCTTTGGAAGACAATTCTTTAATAATTCTGTGCAGATCAAGGTCATATTTCTGTAGATATTATTGCTAAATTTGATAACCTATTTTGAGACGTGTTACAGGTTTCATTGATTTCAATCCTTCTAAAACTTAGTCCTGTCTTATATTTGCAAAAATTATTCTTTATCTCCTATTCTTATTGTCGATAACACTCTGATTTCTAGGCAAGATCATATATCTGTATTGGGGATTACCCCGACTTCTAATCTCTCTCTTGGCATAAGCACTTTACAAATATTGCTTCCTCTGCATCCAGTAAACTGGGTTCTGTCTTTCACTCCCTGCGTTACTTTTCTTCTAAACAGCTGTTCACTCTGTACAAATCTTAAATCCACCCAACCGTAGAATATTGTTCCTACATATGGTGTGGTGCCCCAAAAACCTCTCAGGCTTCTAGATTCCATTCAAAAGAAGGCAGTTAGATTAATTAATGATTCATCTCTAACAGAGTCTCTTCACTGTCTCATAGACATTCTGTTTCTGCTGCATGCCTTTTCTATAGATACTTCCATTGGTACTGTTCTTCTTTAATTTTCACTCTCTCTTCCAAAGCAATCAGAACACATGCTACAACTAGTCAACATCCTTTTACTATCCAACTCCAAACTCATAGAACCAACTTTTCTTCTTTCTTATTTATTCAACTTCTGTTTTTTGAAACAACCTCCCTTCATATGTATTTCCTGAAAATTACAAGCTACAGAAATTAAAGTCTAATGTCAAGAAGTATCTTTCATCATTTCAACCTTCAACCCATGGTACCACATATTATAGATTCTAATACCTCCTATTCTTCAGAGTTGTCATAAAAACTCCAGGGACTCACATCTGGTGAGTATGGGCTTGGCAAACTCAGGGTCCTGAGCTGGTTATCACCATTCTTCTCTTTCTTGGTGATTCCCTACTTCTGATTCTCTCTCTCTCTCTCTCTCTCTCTCTCTCTCTCTCTCTCTCTCTCTCAGGATAATGTGGGTTTTTTTTTTATTGGCTTGTGCAGCATAAGCCTCGGCTTCCTTGCACCATATGGCTAATATTATAATAATAAAAATAATGAGGAAAAAGAATTCTGGGCTCATCCACTTTACAGCAAGAGAGGTTCATCAAAGGAAAATTCTAAGCAATGTAGAATAAGTTGTGAGATTATCCTTGGAAGTTCTTTTCATACTTCAGAATATGCATTATCATCTTTTAATAAATTATTACATATTCTTAAACCTTTTTCCGGCATTATTTTCAAAATTTACAGTTCTTGTAATGTTTTTGAAAATAATGTCTCCTCTTTTTTGCTCTATCGATCAACTTTTCAATACTTTTTCATGTAGATCAAACACTTTGAAGAGGTTTTTTTTTTTTTTTTTAATTTTTAACAGCACAGTGCTGAATTCATTGCCACAGACAACAGTTCTGTTGTCTGTGGGCACACCTGCATTAGAAGTTCTGTATCTAGTTATTATCGTATGACTGTTTAGTTGCCTGGGATTTCAATCTGGCTGCAATAGCTTTGTCCTTTTGTAGGCCTGTTGAACATATGAGCACACTCCCATAGTAATATAATGGTTTTCATCCCTAAACAGCCATACCACTAAAAGTCCAGTGGTTGAAGCCTGCATGAATACTAAATAGTAATGTTCTTGTTTTTCTCTATTGCTTGAACTTTTGTTGTGGCCATCTTGGAGTATGAACAGAAAATGTATTTATTTATATGATTATAATAATATTTTTAAATACTGTGGAAAATACATAAAATGTTATAAAAAAGCAATACAGAAAAAACTTAATATTACAGAAAATGGTTATTTCAAATACCAGTGTGAAACTATATTTTATAACTCTTTAGTTTTAAACCTATAGGATGTGTAACACGTAGATTGCCTAACAGCCTTCCTCCAGCTGCACAGTGTGAAGGAACAGCCTCATGGTTGGAAATCCCTGCATTAAGAGATCTCTTATTAAGCAAATGACTAATAAAGTGCTTTTATTATTTAAAAATTGAAGAAAACTTACTGTTGTAATGGAGTTTGAATTGTCACCTGAGTAAAGAAGAAACAGTATGTAGTGTGTAACATTTCGGGCACATTAGCAATTAGTAATAATTCACGATTTGTAACAAAAAAAAAAAAAAAAAAAAGAAAACTGAGAAAGAAGCGACGATTTTTATGGGTGAACTAAGAATAGTGCATTTCTGGTCATCCACCACATTACCCATTGATTCCTCCAACCACCGCATCCTAACAAACAATATCCAGTTCAGCTACAATTCCTCCAACCAGCACATCATAACAAATAATATCCAGTTCAGCTACAGTATTATGGATAGCCTATGTCATATGTATGAGAAAAAAAATTTTGGATTTATATTAGTCCAATTTTAATGAAATTTGGGAAGATTTGACAGATCTTTCTGAAAGAGAAATAATTTCATAAAATCCAACCACTGGGTATGTTTTTATTTATTTTTATTTTTTTTCAATACGAACGGAAAAAATAAATAAATAATTGCCCAATTTTTATTGCTCTGATTTTAATAAAATTTGGGATGGCTTGACAAATCTTTTTTAAAGCCACAAATATAAAATTTCATTAAAGTCTATCCAATATTGATATAGTGACGATAGGCATATTATGCATATATGCCAACATGCCTAACAACAAGAACAGTAATTTTGGTAAGTATATTAAAATAAAAGTAAAAAAAAACAACAGTCTGCTCTATTAATATTTTAAACTCTTTACTTCAGCCCAGGGGTTCACATCTTGTGAGTATGAGCTTGGCACACCCAGGGTCCTGATCTGGATATCATCATCATTCTCATTCTTCGTGATTGCTTTCTACTTCTGACTCTTGCTCTCTCTCTCTCTCTCTCTCAGGGTAACCGGGAATTTTTTTTGGCTGGTGCAGAATAAGCCTCAGGCTTCCTTGCACCATAGCTAATAATAATAAAGATAAAACTAATTTAAAGTAACACAAAAACATTTTTGTATTTAAAACATCGGCATCCAGAATGCTCCGTAGTTGTCTTTTGAAAAGTGCTGCAAGTCCAGCAACCAGAGTGTCCTCATTATTACACAAGTGTTAAAATTTCATTGTTTCACTTCAAATATTCATTTCCACGCATCTGCCATATTGCTTTCTAATTCTTCCAACCAGTGCATCATAAAAAAACAATAAAAAAACAAGCTTCAGCTACAATATAGGTAAATGGATATCTTATGTCAGGGCCCAACAAACTACAGCCTGCTGGCCAAATCCGGCCCTTTGCCTGTTTTTGTACGGCCCATGAGCTAAGGATGGGTTTTACATTTTTAAATGGTTGAAAAAAAATGAAAAGAAGAATATTTCGTGACAATGAAAATTTTATGAAATTCAAATTTCATTGTCCATGAATAAAGTTTTATTGGTCCACAGCCATGCTCATTCATTTACATATTGCCTATGGCTGCTTTTGTGCTACAACGACAAAGTTGAGTAGTTGCAACAGAGACCATATGTGGCACTCTCATCACTTCACACTGCTGCTCGACACACTACAAATTGCAGTGAACCAATTGATAACTTGACAGTGTTTCGAGTGCCACACGTTTTGCCATATGGCAACATTTTATTTTATTACCAGTGTATACCCGTCATGTCAAACCAAAAAAAGAAGAGAAAAGTGGACTTTGAATGTTGCACTTTTAATGCCCTGTGGAGTGTATATTATTTTGTTATCGAATTAAATGCAAAAGCTTTGTGTTTATTATGCAATGACACTATAGCGGTGCTAAAAGAATACAATGTACCATCCAAGTTTCTTGTGATGACCGACACTGGTTAAAATAGATTTATTAAAATAAAAATGATATATACATAAGATAAAACAGAAATAAAATAAGAGAAAAGTGTTAAAATATAATATAATAAAAGTGTTAAAATACATAGTAGCTTTCGAAGCGAAGTGCCTTCGAAAGCTACTATGTATTTTAACACTTTCAAGGGTGGAATTCAGGATCATTTGGATCGAATTGAGATTCTCAAGGATACTCAGCATGGTTTTGTAAAGGGAAAAATCATGTTTAACAAATCTGGTTCGCTATTTCGAAAGGGTCACTCACGAGCTGGATTTATGGAATAATTTCGACATTGTTTATTTAGATTTCAGCAAAGCTTTTGACTCGGTCCCACATGAGCGGTTGCTTTATAAGCTGGAACAGGTTGGAATCACTGGGAAAATCCTTAGATGGATAGAAGGATGGCTTCAGGGCAGGAGGCAGAGGGTTGTGATAAATGGTTATTCCTCAGTTGCCTTCATGGGTGGTAGAGGCCAACAGTTTGGGGAAATTCAAAGGTCATCTGGATACTACTTTCGGGTAAGGGAAGCGCATAGGATGATAGGTTTAATTTCCTTTTTATTTTTTTTTTTATTTTATTTTTTTATTTATTAATTATTATTATATTATTTTATTACCAGTGTATACCCGTCATGTCAAACCAAAAAAAGAAGAGAAAAGTGGACTTTGAATGTTGCACTTTTAATGCCCTGTGGAGTGTATATTATTTTGTTATCGAATTAAATGCAAAAGCTTTGTGTTTATTATGCAATGACACTATAGCGGTGCTAAAAGAATACAATGTACCATCCAAGTTTCTTGTGATGACCGACACTGGTTAAAATAGATTTATTAAAATAAAAATGATATATACATAAGATAAAACAGAAATAAAATAAGAGAAAAGTGTTAAAATATAATATAATAAAAGTGTTAAAATACATAGTAGCTTTCGAAGCGAAGTGAACACAGTTTCGAGTGCCACACGTTTTGCCATATGGCAACATTTTATTTTATTACCAGTGTATACCCGTCATGTCAAACCAAAAAAAGAAGAGAAAAGTGGACTTTGAATGTTGCACTTTTAATGCCCTGTGGAGTGTATATTATTTTGTTATCGAATTAAATGCAAAAGCTTTGTGTTTATTATGCAATGACACTATAGCGGTGCTAAAAGAATACAATGTACCATCCAAGTTTCTTGTGATGACCGACACTGGTTAAAATAGATTTATTAAAATAAAAATGATATATACATAAGATAAAACAGAAATAAAATAAGAGAAAAGTGTTAAAATATAATATAATAAAAGTGTTAAAATACATAGTAGCTTTCGAAGCGAAGTGCCTCTTCATCAGCTAGTCTGTGAATGGTGTACTTTAGTATTAGTATTAATAACGGCCGCATGGTGCAAGAAAGCCTATGGCTTATGCTGCACCAGCCAAAAAAAAAAAAATCCGAACAAAACAATGATAAAAACAAAAAAAAAATAAATAACTAAATAATAATAATTAATAAATAAAAAAATAAAATAAAAAAAAAAATAAAAAGGAAATTAAACCTATCATCCTATGCGCTTCCCTTACCCGAAAGTAGTATCCAGATGACCTTTGAATTTCCCCAAACTGTTGGCCTCTACCACCCATGAAGGCAACTTATTCCAGTAATTTATAACTAGCTGGCTAAAATAAAACTTCCTGCAGTCCAATCTAAACATTTCCCCCCGTAACTTGAATTTATGTCCCTTAGTTCTAGCATCATTTATAATCTTGAAAATTTTGTCCTCATTCATTTTACTGATGCCTCTCAAAGCCTTAAACACCTCAATCAAATCTCCTCTAAGGTGTCTAGTTTCCAAACTCTGCAACCCACATATTCGAAGTCTTTCTTCATAAGGATGCCCTTTTGCCGATCTCACCAGGCGAGTTACCCTTCTTTGCACCCTTTCAAGAAGCTCGATGTCTTTCTTTAGGTGCGGTCTCCATACTTGAACACAGTATTCCAAGTGTGGTCTAACATAAGCCTTATATAATGGGATTATCACGTCCCTATCTCTACTTGCAAAAGTTCGATAGATCATCGATAGAACACCATGGGCCTTCCTTGCAACCTGTTTACAATGCTCAGAGAATTTCATGTCTGACCGTATTGTAACACCCAAGTCCCTTTCCTCCAGTACTGGGTTTAGTTGAACTCCACCAAGTGAATAAGTTTTTTTGGGATTACTGTTTCCCAGGTGTAATACCTTACACTTTGTTGGATTAAAGCACAGCTGCCATTTTTCTGACCATTCCTAAAGTCTATCTAGGTCTCTCTGAAGAAGCTCAGCTTGACAGTGATCATTAACTACTCTACCAATTTTAACATCATCTGCAAATTTAGACTTCACGCCCTCTATCCCTTTATCGATGTCGATGTCGATTTATGAAAATTAAAAACAACAGTGGTCCTAATACTGATCCTTGGGGAACCCCACTTCTTACATAAACCCAATCTGAGGAATAACCATTTATCACAACCCTCTGCCTCCTGCCCTGAAGCCATCCTTCTATCCATCTAAGGATTTTCCCAGTGATTCCAACCTGTTCCAGCTTATAAAGCAACCGCTCATGTGGGACCGAGTCAAAAGCTTTGCTGAAATCTAAATAAACAATGTCGAAATTATTCCATAAATCCAGCTCGTGAGTGACCCTTTCGAAATAGCGAACCAGATTTGTTAAACATGATTTTTCCCTTTACAAAACCATGCTGAGTATCCTTGAGAATCTCAATTCGATCCAAATGATCCTGAATTCCACCCTTGATCATTGCCTCCATGATTTTCCCCACTACTGAAGTCAGACGGACAAGTCGATAATTTCCAACTTCACTTTTAGAGCCACCCTTATGTATGGGAGATACATTTGCACTTTTCCAATCCAAGGGAATCTCCCCAGAGTCTAGTGATGCTCGTATAATTAGCCTCAATGGTTCAATGCACTCGCTTGCCGCCTCTCTTAAGATTATAGGGTATATTCCATCAACTCCAGGAGCCTTACGGGTCTGTAGGCTCGAAAGGTTTTTCATTAAATAATCTTGCGAAATTTCAATATCATTAATTACATATTTTTTAACTTCGCTCCCACAATTTCCCATTGCCACAAAAGGCTTTTCATTTGTAAATATCGATGCAAAATAACTGTTGAGTTCATCTGCAACGGCAGCTGGTGTACTTAATACTATCCCCTTTCCCTTACGTAAAGGTCTGATCTGGTTTGTCCTGCTCTTCTTGGTATTTATATATGTGAAGAATTCTTTATCCCCCCTCTTTGCTGTGTTTGCTAGTGATTTCTCATAAACTGCCTTTGCCTGTCGAACCTTTTCTGTGGCTCTGTTACACATCACCTTGTAGCTGTTATAGGCTTCAGTACTTTTTATTGCTCTGTAACCTTTCCATGCCACCTTTTTCTGCTCAAGTAATGTGGCAACTTCACTATTCATCCAACTTGGAACCCTTCTCGTGGAGTATTTTTTTAATGGTATATACGCGTTCAAGGCATCTGTGATTAATGTTTTAAAAGCGTACCACAGTTCAATTGTAATCATTCTCTGCACGATATCAACCCAGTTAATAGAGGCCATGTAGTACCTTAAGGCATCGTAATTTCCTTTTCTGAAATTAAAACCCATTCCTTTGCCTTTTACTTCTGCTACCTCTCTCGTCATCATCCACTGTAGAACTCCGTGATCACTTCCTGCTACTGGTTCCTCTACTGTCAGCCCTGTTATGTCATCTGATTCATGTGTGATGATGAGGTCTAGGATATTCTTTTCTCTAGTACTTTCCCTGACATGTTGATACAAATAACAGTCATCTAGTTGATTTAAAACTTTTGTTCCCCATGTCGAGTTTCCTTCCCATTTACTCCAATCAATTAGAGGCAAATTGAAATCACCCATAATAAGGCATTGACGCTTACTTGCCCATTCCATTTGCATGTAGAAGCTTTTGCCATAATCTTCACAATCACCTGGTCTGTAGATTACTCCTACTCGCATTATACCTTTGTTTCCAACTATCTCACACCATACAGACTCTATACTAGCATGTGAAATGTCTGAATCCGGGAAAGCTATCGTTGCACTCAGGCTGCTTCTGATAAGCATTACCCCACCACCCCTTCTACTTCATTATATATTGATGGTTACAAAAGCACAAGTCAGCTGTAATCATATATCACAAGTCTGGTGTCGGTAAAGCAGAATTACGTACACATGATGATCAGCAGTGCTCATTGCACTGCAATACAGTGCATTCTATAATACGGTGTAAGTGTACTCTCCTCGTGTGATTCTAGTGCCTCCATAGCCAGGTGGGCAGGAGCAGCAGTGCATAGCACATGCTTCTTGATTAGACCGGGGTTCAAGCCCTGACCACCAAATACGGAGGATGCGGAAAGGTCAGGGAATGACCATTGCATATCCCCGGAGCAACATGGCCTTAGTCTAATGCTCCTAAAACCCAAATAATAGCACAACAAAATAACTTGTGCGATTCATAGTTCTATTATTGGTGGCTATGTGCAGTGCTTCAAGCCATGAGCGCTGGCGGTAATCACGTGAATAGTCGACGATTTCCATATCCTGTTGGGGAACAAGATTGTGCTCCTCACCCAATAATGCTCGGCGACTGCGGATTGTTCAAAATTAGCGGTTTGTAGAGCCACCTCATGCTCAGAAACCCGATCTTTCAATCTTCTTCCAGACTCGCCTACAGAACACCCCCCCCCCCTCAATCCAGTATATGGAACCACTCTCTAGGAAAGGAAGAACAGGTGCTTTTACCTTAGAAATAATAGATTGCAATTTCCTCCCCGGAAGTTGCATACATCGTACATGATGGAGACGCAAAATCCTAACAAGACGTTCCGATATGCCTGGATAATAGGGGATGTAGGCAGTAGAGATAAATTGATTGATGTGAGGCGGGCTAGATTTCGTAACAAATTCGTGAGCCTGAAGCTCGCATCTACCTAGAACATGAGGTGGATAGCTGCAATTTGAAAGCTCCGCCCTAATTTTAGAAATCTCCAATTGCCTGTCACCAGTCGAACTAGAGTGCATCCAAGCATGGGAGAATAAAGTGGGAGCAGTGCTACGTAAATGACCAGGGGTGTGGGCAGAGCCATAATTGTTAAATTGGCCTACGCACATTGGCTTCCTAAAAACGGAAGTTACTAAACGCGAATCCGCGCGTTGGACTAACACATCCAAAAAAAGGAAGAGAATTATCAACCTCTAGTTCAATCATAAACTGAATGACGGGTGACAGGGAATTGAGATATTGCAGTAGTCCATATTCTGATCCCTGGGGTACAATTGCAAAAATATCGTCAAAATAATGACACCAGAGAGTGATAGCTGAACTTCCTCTGTGGCAATATTGGCCATGATAGGACTAATGGGAGTACCTATAGCTGTGCCCTGTATTTGGCGAAATAGAGAGTCACTGAACATGATCACCCCCCCCCCCATTAAACAGATTAAGAGCAGTACAAATATCATCTGTAGAGAGCGAGGTTCTATCTCCCAATGTGGCATCCCTGCTCAAAAGACATCTCGCACAGGAACAGAAGTGAACAGAGAAACTACATCAAAGGAGACTAACCTCGCTCTTAGAAATAGTAAAATCTTTAATAATACGCAGTAAATGCATACTACTGGAAACAGTGTAAACAGTTTTCCCAACAAGGGGTACTAATAACTTGGTAATTGGCGAAATAGAGAGTCACTGAACATGATCACCCCCCCCCCCCCATTAAACAGATTAAGAGCAGTACAAATATCATCTGTAGAGAGCGAGGTTCTATCTCCCAATGTGGCATCCCTGCTCAAAAGACATCTCGCACAGGAACAGAAGTGAACAGAGAAACTACATCAAAGGAGACTATAACCTCGCTCTTAGAAATAGTAAAATCTTTAATAATACGCAGTAAATGCATACTACTGGAAACAGTGTAAACAGTTTTCCCAACAAGGGGTGCTAATAACTTGGCAACGTGTTTAGGAAGTTCATACTTAGGTGTATGACAACAAGAAACAATGGGCCATAAAGGAATATCAGGTTATGGATATTTGGACGTCCATAAAACTGTGGGAGTCGACAACCTGTCGCATGAAGGTTCTAGCGACCTTTGGTGCTTCAAGCACTGCACATAGCCACCGATAATAGTACTATGAATCGCACGAGGGGAGTATACTTACACCGTATTATAGAACGTACTGTATTGCAGTGCGATGAGCGCTGGCGATCATTGACACATCTACTGACACCAGACTCGTGATATATGATCATGCCCTGCTATTGTAACTATCAATATATACTGAAGTACACCATTCATAGACTAGCTCAGGGATTACCAAACTACGGCCCGCGGGCCAGATCGAGTCCACGTAGTCTGTTCAACCGGCCCGCTCCCCACTGTGCTACAAATGATCAAAATTTCTAAAATATATTGTAATTATTTATATGGAAATATAATAAATAGTGAATCAACGAAATACTACTGTTTCAATGACAGCTTGTGAGTTGGGTTTATACCTTGGCAACGGCGAGCGAAATCGGAGAAGATATCAATCTCGAGTTTCCAAATAAAATTATTAATGACTTAAAAAAGCATTTTTTGGAAAGATTTTCAGACCTCGACAGAATTGAGAGTGATATTCTTTTGTTTCAAAATCTGTTTCATTGTAACGTTGATGACGTGCCAATCGAACTACAGTTAGAGATCATTGATTTACAATCAAATGACCTATTGAAAGAGAAACACAGCGAAGGAAATCTTGTAGAATTTTATCGCTGCTTATCTGATGAGTTTTCACAATTAAAGAAATTTGCCTCTGGTATGGCATCAGTGTTCAGTACAACTTATGTCTGTGAGCAAGCATTTTCAGAACTGAAATATGTAAAGTCCACATATCGAACAAGGCTGAGTGATGAACATTTAAAGGCAATTCTCTTGGTTGGTTGTAGCAATTCAAAAGCAAACATTGATGATATTTTAAAAGCTAAACGCCAGTTCCATAAATCACATTAATCTTTTCTGCTTATCTTATTCCTAATGTCGCCTTCCTTGATAAGTTTTTGATAAATAAATATATTTGTTATCTTTATT
The DNA here is from genome assembly GCF_048544385.1 of Mastigoproctus giganteus. Lineage (NCBI taxonomy): Eukaryota > Metazoa > Arthropoda > Arachnida > Uropygi > Thelyphonidae > Mastigoproctus > Mastigoproctus giganteus. The sequence continues at coordinate 166,539,730 of NC_143579.1, forward strand.
TTTGCATATTTTGTGTATTGGTAAATAAATATATTCGTTGTCTTCATTTTTGTTGTACAATTTGTAATATTTTCATCGCGTACCCCTAAGCCTATATTCTCTGAAATCGTATAAAAGTACTGAATTTCCATTATAAAATATTTTCAGTACTACGTTTTTATAAGCGACATTGCGTAATAAAAATTATTAAGTATTATTTATACTTTGAAAAGCAGTTATTGATTAGTCCAAACTAGATTTTGAACAGGCTAAGAGTAGAAAACTTGCTTCTTGCTCTAATGGTAGCCGAGCATTCTGGTCTTTCCAAAGCTTGGCTGCAATTTTTGTCCATCTCTGTTCCCGCCTCTGTCAAAACCAGATGGTTCTGTTGCCACATCAGCCAAAGATAAAGCTGATCTGTTACCAACCTATTTGTTTTTTCCAACTCATGTATCTTGGTAAATCACCCCAAACCGTTCCCACTACACTTCATTCAATGAATCCTGTGGTTTTCCGTCAAAAGAATGTCAGAAGGATTTTGATGAATCTGATGCTACGAAAGCTCCAGGTCCTGATGTTATTTCTCCACTTGTTCTAAGCCCGTGAACTTACTCCTGTATTGTGTCATCTTGTTTCACTTTCTTATTCCAAAGATATTTTATCTTCTGCTTGGAAATTTGCTCATATCCAGGCAGTTCCTAAAACGGGGTGACAAATTCCTTCCCTACAAGTATCGTCCCATTGCGATTACTTATACTCTTTCCAAAGTAATGAAGAAATCAATTAACTGCCAACTCAAACTATGTGGAAATCTTTCACCTGGTCGACGATCGCCAGTATGAATTCCGTCAGTGTCGTTCCACTGGTGATATTTTGGCTTATGGACATCTCTGCAAGAACTTCAGCAAGAACTTCTAGAGAGACAGAAAACGGAATTAAGACATGAGAGAAAATGGAAGTGAAAAAGAATATTATTGACGCTATCAAAGAAAAGCGTTTAACGTGGTATGGACATGTAAAACAGATGCAAGAAACCAGATATTCAAAGGCTATCCTGGAATGGATACCTCCTTGAAGGAGAAGAATAAGACCTAGGAGGACATGGATGGATCGATGGGTGGAGTACGGGAATCCATGACAGCCCGAGGTTTAACAGACCAACACACCTTGAATCGTACTTTATGGTGGGAAAAAATTCATACTAAAAAATAACTTGTAGGCTGAGGAAACCCATTGTAAATGGAAACATTCCTCTTGAAGAAGATCTGCATCTATGGACAAATTCAATGGAAAGGTTTTTGGTGAAACTTAAGCCATTGCTGTTGCTATTTCAAAGGATTTTGATCGTGTTTGGTAAAAGATCTAAGTAAGCTTCCATCCTGTGGTTTGCCAGCTGTTCTTTGTGATTGGGTATCCAGTTTTCTCTCTGATCGTTCACTGCGGGTGATGGTAGACAGCTCTCTGTTTTCGAACTTCTCCACTAACGCTCGTGTTCCCCAAGATTCAGTTCTTTAATGGCCTTTTTCCATTAACTGGAAAACCTATCCATATTTTTGCTGGTGACAGCACATTATTTTTCAACTTCCAGTTTGAGAAACCCTTCCCTGCTCAAACAGCTTCAACTTCTCGAGTATCCACTGCAAAATCCTTAAATGCTGATCTCCAGGCAATTCTCCAGTGGGGCAAAGAAAACTTAATTTCAATCCTTCTAAAGCTCAGTCCTGTCTTAAATCTCGCAAAACGGATTCTTCTGCTGCTATGTTTATCATTGATCGATGGCACTCTGATTTCTAGGCAAGATCTTGGGGATTACCCTGACTTCTAATCTCTCTTGGCACAAGCACATTACAAATATTGCTTCCTCTGCATCTAAAAACCTTGGTTTTCTCTTTCGCTCTCGGTGTTACTTTTCTTCCAAACACCTGTTCACTCTACAAATTGCAAATCCTCCCTACCATGGAATATTGTTCCCACATCTGGGGCAGTGCCCCAAAAACCTCTTTCAGGCTTCTAGATTCCATTCAGAAGAGGGCAATTAGGTTAATTAAAGACTCATCTCTAACAGTCTGTCCACTTTCTGTCTCATACACGTTCTGTTTCTGCTGCATGTCTTTTCGGCGCTTCCGTAGCCAGGTGGGAAGGAGCAGCAGCAGTGCGTAGCACACGCTTCTTGATTAGCCCGGGGTTCGAGCCCGTGACCACCAAATACGGAGGATGCGGAAAGGTCAGGGAATGAACCAAATTGTCTTTTAGTTTTTAAATAAAGGCTCTATAGTGATTTTGTTTTAATTATTTATTTTTACCAGCACCACCTATATCATTAAATTTTCCATTTGTATTTGAGAACTAAAGTTTTTTTTTTTTTTTTTTGTCTTTTAGGGCTATCTTTTGCTTCACTAATCTGAATTCTCGCCTAATCCGGATGGCCTCTACCCCCAATTAATTCGGATTAGCGAGTTTATTGTTCCTACCTAATATTCTCAATTTTACGCGCAATTTAGCCCGCAGAGCCTAAAATATTTACTCTGTCCCTTTATAGAAAAAGTTTGCGAACCCGTGGTCTATGTCATAGGTATTCAAAAAATTAAATACTCATTTCGGATTTATATTAGTCCGATTTTAATGAAATTTGTGAAAGTTCGACATATCGTTCTGAAAGAGCGAAATGACGTTTCACTTCCAGTATCAAAATATCCAGTATAGCTGGATAGCTGTTAAAATTTTTGTGAACTGCATACATTTTTAAGGAAATTCAGTAAGAGGGTCTCATTGGTTCAGGTATAGCGAGTATGGTAACTTACTCCAGGAGCGGTTCCAGATGGGGACCAAAGAGTCTGTAGCCCGCCGTTATGATCAATATATACAGGGTGTCTCAAAAATACACGGCACAGCTTCAGGAATGAGTTCTTCATATGTAGACGATAAAAATACATGTATTTTATATCAACATAGTTCCGGAAATACTTGGTTTCCGAGTTATTAACCTGAATGTCTTATCTCCCGAAAGTGATTTCCTTCATTACAAGGTACTGACAGAATCTGGTGGTTTTCCATTCCGACCATGTACTCAAATCAGGAACAAGCAGATATGCACTTTATGTACGGTTTGGCGGACGGCAATTCTCTGGAGGCTCGTCGTTTTATCACGAAAGGTTCCCAGAACGAAGATGTCCAGACAGGAAAATGTTTGAATTTATCCATCGCCATTTTTCACAATCTTTTTCAAATTATCACAAAATTTTTCAAAACTTTCACAATCAGCATGTATGGGCTGACGAAAACCCACATGCAATTCTTCCATCACATCACTAGCAGCCGTTCAGCCTCAACATCTGGGTGGGTGTTTTTGGTGATAAGTTATTTGGGCCCCATGTACTTCCTAACAAATTCAGGGCAGGCGTACAGAAACTGTATGGAAAACAACATGCCTGATTTCTTGGACGACACGTCACTAATCATTCGTCAACAAGCACACTTCGTGCACGATGGCGCTCCCGCACATTTCAGCCACCTGGCCCGCAATTAGCTGAATCGAAGGTTTTCTGGTCGGTGGATAGGTAGAGGTGGTCCAACTGCCTGGCCTCCATGCTCAACTGATTTAAATTGTGGGGCCGTTTAAAGTCATTGGTGTATTCGACTCCGGTACCTGATGTGGAAACTCTTCGCAATCGAATTGTGGCAGGTTGTGAGACAATACGAAACATGCCAGGAATTTGGCATCGTCTTTGCGAGTCCATGAGACGTCAATGTGAGGCCTGTATTCAGCAGAAGGTGGACATTTTGAACAATTACTATAAGGTGTCATAGACAGTTAAGTGTCATAGACAGACCTTCAAAACTCGGAAACCAAGCATTTCCGGAACTACGTTGATATAAAATACTTTTATTGTTGTTGTGGTGGCGCCTCCGTAGCCAGGTGGGCAGGAGCAGCAGTGTCCCACCTAACACTGCCTCATTAGCATCAGCAAATATTCTTGCACCCTTTCTATTCAAGCGTATCCCTTGCCTTTAGAAGCATTCTTTCCTGTTAGCAAGCACTGACCACGATGAAAAAATTCTACCATGTGAGCCTTGTACAATCTCTCCACGGCCGAATTTTTACAAAGCTCTCATCATATACTCCCTCCTATTGTATCTGTTCAGAATTGCAGATACTTTCAAATTTAACCCTGACTCGCGACGTTTTTTTTTTTCAGAATTAACCTGTACTTGTTAATTAAAGTTGCAGATCTTACTCTTAAGGTTATTAATGCTAACGTGTACAACAATATCACCTTTTGTCCCTTAACAAATGATATCTGCCCTGGTAGACATGCCCTGGTCCTGCTCCACCTATCCTTTTTTGGGGTAATTATTCCCCATCTACCTGACAATTGAGTCACCAACAATAACTAATTCCTGCGGGGACCAGCGCATTCTGCCTTGGAGAATGCGCCGGTCCCACAGCGCATTCTCGGATTGCCGGTGTGTCGCCTGATGCACAGGAGTGAGCTATGGAGTTGAATGGGGCAGCTGAGAGCTTGATGGGGCCCCACATATTAATTTCTTCGATGGCATCTACCCTACACCTCACACTCTCGTAGATGCCGATCAGAACGCTGAGTTGGCGCCTAGTTTCTTCACAGTCTCTGCACCTAGCACACACAAAGACATCCTCCCTGGCTAGATCATGTCCTTTTCTAGATAGGTCTGCAAACATTTCACATTTCGCACATTTTTTCAGAGTGTGATGCGTTGAAAAATCACGCGTTGAAAAAAAGCCATAATAATAGTAGTAGTAGTATTGGCATGTGATGCAAGAAAGCAAGTGTATGAGCTTATGCAGCATCAGCCAAAAAAAAAAATCACACCATTCCCTCCAAATGCCTGTCTAGTTTCTCCCTAAATTTATTTAACCTGTCAACTTCCACAGCGATAGATGGAAGTTTGTTCCAGCAATTAACCACCCGCTGGCTAAAGGCAAATTTCCGCACATCTATTCTACATCTGTCTTTTCTTAATTTGAATTTATGCCCCCTTAGGTTCGTAATCTGAACAAGTGGAAGGATCCCATCAGAATTCAGCGTGCTCAACCCATTCAACCCAGTACTACTGCTACTCGTGCTTGTTGCTTTGCTGCTCTAGTCTGGGTCATGATTCAGTTCTGGGTCAATTGAAGTATAATTTAATTAATAATTTCAAGGACAAACCATGATCAGGGCGATCGCGAATAATAACAGAAGCAAGATAATGAGACCAAAACACTGATTTCTAAATGCAGTCGATGACTGCACCTGAAATCCGTTTTAGCTCAATAGGAACAAAACCTCGAGTTTCCATTCACTGTAAAATTTCATCTTAAATAAGAAAATCGAAAGAAACGGTTGGCTTAGGCCAAGACCCAATAATATTGGACAATCTGAAAGTGGAAACATGTACTGTGAACTGATGAATCCAAATTTGAAATTTTTTGATTTAAGCGTAGAGTTTATGTGAGACGCCACATTTAGCACCTAGGTCAAGCACGGAAGTGGTTCCATCATGATCATCTAGGGTTGCTTCTGTTTTTCTGGACTAGGTGACATCATCAGGATTGAAAAAAAATTAAGAAAAGGCTTTAAAAACATTCTTGAACATAATGCAATGTCTTGTGTACTTCGAATTTGTGGAAGATACAATAAGACATTGACTGGAAGCACTGCTCTAAGCTGTGCAGAGCTTTCGAGCAACTGAAAAGGAGACAGTATTGCCTTACTCTTTCCAGTTGATTGAGTGTCACAGAAGTCCTGAGAAAGCATACAAATACATACAGATGGTACCCTCATCACCAGTGATCCCTATGTTAGTGCAATAAAATAGAGCTTTTATGGGATAATCTATACTCCCAAGTCCATGAAGTTTGTCCATCTTCACAAAATATAGGGAAAACCTTGCAGATCACTTGAAATAATGTTAGTCAAGATTATAAAATTAATCTCCAGAATGCTACGTCTGTGTAAAGCAATGATAAAATCTCATGGAGGATATTTTTATGAAAAATCAGTATAGTTAATATTAATCATCAGAACCGCATGGGATGCGGCACCGCAAGATCCCCGACCTGGGGGGGGGGGGATCGAAGGAGTCAGTCTCAGCATAAATAAACGAGGCCCCTTAACCTCTTTTGCACCCGAACATCCATGTGCTTTTGCACGGCCTTGTTAATCATTTTAATATTTTGTTGTAAATTTAATGCTTAATAAAAAAAAATCTTAAAGTACTGTACTTTGTTGTTGTTGATATGGGGGTTTGATGGCGCATAAACTACTTTGGCTATAATGCGCTATGTACTTTGTAATGTGTTTTTTTTTTATATTAAACCTTACATTGTAACAGCTAATTTCAAAAAAATTAACGAAATTGTTGTCATACGCTGATTCCAAACTTGTAAGGAAAGACTTCTTTGCATTCTTTGCTAGACAGTGTTGAATCCAGAGCGTTTGCACCGAGAGGAGAATGTAAACTCCGGGGGAGGTACATGTGTATATTTTTTATTATTATTTAATATTTACAACATATGTATATGTTACAAACAAATGTGTATATTTATGCATAATATAAATTTAAAATATGCATAAATACATGCGTAAATATAAATTAAAAAATTATTTATAAATATACAGATTATGCATATTTATGAATGTTATAATAAGAGAAAATGAGGAAACAAAAGAAAATATTTATTATTTAACATCTAAATACTAATAGTCAATTCACAAAAACCATGTTACTGATAGTAATCATAGTTTAATATGAAAATCACCGATTAAAATTCTCAATATATATATATATATATACGCCAATTATAATCAAACATGCAAGTACTGTTTTGTAATAATCTTATTATTCTTTGCTTTTTCTTTGCGTGTGTATAAATAATTTCATTTATTAATTTTTCCGATAACTCATTTGGGTCCTCTAAACTTATCTTCATGCAATCTTGCAATATTACGGTACAGATACACGTATAATAAAAAGATTATAAAATGTATTGTTTATAGGCTGCGACCAAACCTTCTTGTTTGCAGTATACAATGGAAGAATTAGCCACAAGTAGACTCTTGCTGTGAAAAAAACAAGTAAAGGGAATGCGGAAACCATAAAGCGAAACTGCCGAAGATTGAACTAGTGGCTGCATTAGCCACCCCTCTCTACCCAGAAATTTAGCCCTACCTGAAAGCCGCGGGACACTTTATAAAAAAAAAAAAAAAAAAAGTCAAATCAAATTATTATATTAGGGTTGCCTGAAAATGATTACATATACCCGTTTATGTTTAGTGTCTGTAAATTGCGTGTTCTCTGGTCGATTTACCTGTTTTGCTGGATGAAAAAAACCCCGCTTTATGTTAGGGGAAACCGACTAACTCAGCCACGGAGTGAAAAAAGCCCATTAAAGGTCCTCGGTCATTGACGACCGATTCGAACCCGGGCCTTTTCCACCGGATGTGGGGCGGACGGTGACAATACCACTATGCTACCCCAGCAGACTGGGACACTATAATTACAATAGCATCTTTCAGAAACCAATTCAGGCGAACCTATTCGCAGCCTGCAACTTGGCGCATATAGCCTTAGATGCTGATGCTCCATAAAACTCCTAACAACCAATCAACCAGCAGCCTGCGACCTTGTTTGCGATATATAAACAAAGAATTAGTCGTAAGTAGACCGTTTGTGGGAAACACTATCAAGAGACGTTTTGTGTGAAACTAAAGGGAAACATGAAATGAAAATGCCGACACTTGAAATAGTGACGTTTAGTTACAATTTGTGCAGCCTGAAATATTGCCCATTTAATTATTTTAAAAATTTCGTCTTTTGAATTTTAGTGATTTATTTTCGCCATGTATCACCTAACGAGTACCACACTTAGTTGATGCGAGTTTTCATGCTGTTTTTATTTGCCATAAATTTATTGAATTCAAGTTTTATAATAACATAGTGTAAACTGATAATATGGTCCCTGAAGAGCGCAGTAAGAAAATTTCAATTAAAAATCAAACAAAAAAAACAATTTCAATCAAACAAAAAATGTGGCAAAAATTTCAACGTCCCAGGTCTTTGAATGAATATTAAAATAAAAATTAAAATTTTTCACCGGGAGGGGGAATTTTATTCCACCGGTCGTGAAACTCACCCTCTGGATTCAACACTATTGCTAGAGTCTTCCTGTAATCTGCTTTAGCTTGCCTAACCTCTCTTTGTGACCTGATTATAAAATAATTTATATCTACTGTAGGCCTATCTGTCATCTGATAATTTGTATGTATCCCATGCATTTTTCTTCTCTGCCACAAGTCGCATCAGTTCATCTGACTTCCATTTAGGTTTAAGCTTCGAACAATATTTCTTATTTGGTATGAAATGCCTAGTACTTTCTATGATTACTTCCCTGAATAACACATTTAGAATTTGGAATTGGTAACATCATCATCAGTTGGTCCCAGTGCACAGAATTTAAAAACTGTCTGAGACAACTACTGTTATGGAAGCAAAAGCTCTTCCCTTTACCCTTGACTGTAGTTATAGCTGAGTCATGTTATTCCCAGTGAGTCATGATTCCATTGCTTGCACAGCTTGTGGCATGTATTTGAGAGGCCAGTCCACACTGTTGAAAACAATTAGTGGATCAGAGCATGCACAATTCATGTTTATATAAATAGGAAGATATGTAGCAGTAGTAATGGCCAATGGTGCAAGGAAGCAATCTTATATAGCATCAGCCAAAAAAAAAAAAAAAAAAAAAAAAAAACGGTTCACCCATCCCTATCCTACAAGAATTCGTGTCTACTTCTCCTTTGAATTTATTCAACCCATAACCCATCAACTTCATCAACAACAGATGGAAGCTTGGTCCAAAAATCAACTCACCCACTTTATAAGGTACGCTGCTCAGTTCAGAAGATACAAGCCTCCAGTAACAGCGTCGCGTGTTCGTACTCAGTGGTATAAAGCAGATAAATGTCACATTGGGGTCACCCGGAATATTAGTTCAACTACTGAAGTAACGTATTGTTCGAGAATTGCGTGTGATCGATTTTCCTGTTTTGCTGGACGAAAAACCCGAGCTTTTGGGGGGGGGAGAAGAAGAAGGGATCTTGCTATCTACGCCTGAGCCCGACTAACTTAACCTAGGATTGAAGAAAGCCCATTACAGTTCCTCACGTCGTTGACGGTATTTGAATGCGGACCTTTTCCATCCGGTGTGGGAAGGACAGTGACGATGCCACTGTGCTATGCTTGCAGACTGATTTAAGTAAATGTATATTGATGCAAGAGTGATGGTCTGCGCTGGACTCGCCACTATGAGTAGTGGCGAGTCCAGAAACTCCTCCAGAAACCGTCCATTGGTCCTTGAGGTTATCACAAACATTCTTTCAGATATGCCAGACAAGCTGTACTTGCTACCTGGGAGTCTAAAACGCTGATGGAACTTATATTCGGGTGACACTCAAGTCAAGTGGATCCAATTTCGGCGAAGTCCGGACGGTCTGTGACAGCCAAATCCTCTGCTTGCACCTTCACGTTGGTGGGACTGTTAGTAATTCTGGGTATAACCTCCATGCACAAGTACATGGTGGGTGACCACCCAAGTGTGAACCAACGTAAGCAGAGGTCGAGGTGTGGTGCCCACACCACATGGAGAAACGCCGCCCCTCTATGTTACTAGGTGGTAGATGACTCTCATCAACCGGTGCAATACCACCACTTTGCTTATTGGAGGCTTGAAGTGGTGGAACCAATGTTTAGTCTCTAGAGCTAAGTTCCGGTCAACCCTTCCCTATCTCTTCCATCATGCAGTATGATTGATGATTTTTGAGGTTATGATGAACATCGTGGCGAGATCCAATATTCCTTACATTTCGAGGGTACAGCTCTAAAACGGTGTTCGCAGGCCGACCGCTAGTTAGTACACCGGACCGAACCTCTAGGAGGCTTCCGGATCAGCTAGTGTATACTCTTGCTACCTCTACTCTGCCAGATAGTGACTGGAGGGAGTCCGAATAGTGTGTATGCGGGGAGCATTGTCGAGGCCACGTTATGTCAAGGATCTGGGTATTTCTTACCATGTGTACGCCATATCCAAAAATTTCAAAAATTCCCACTCACTTTTTCTTCCTATTGAATACACCATAAATTGTCAATCTAATAGAGCAAGCTTATCTGCGAAAAGATCTAAACCTTCCAAGCACTTCCTAATTCATTTCACAAATATACGTGGTCTCAATTCTAATCTCAACGATGTCCATTTCCACTTGCAGTCTGCCAAACCCCATGTACTTTTTCCTGACAGAATCTCAGTTATCAGTTGATTCAACTACAGTGTACTGCTCATCTCAGATGCCCAAAGTATTCGCTGTATGATTCCTTTCGCCTCAAAGGTGGTACTTGTGCATATGTCCGTTGTGATATTCCCTGTCAGAGACTTGGCAATTTGGAATCTCCTCTCTTTGATCTCCTCTGGCTTAAAATCTCTCTACCTCATTGTGTCAGATTCATCTGTTCTCTCTACCGTTCTCCCAATTCCACTAATCACTTGGAGCTCTTTGACTTCCTCTCTTTGCAACTTGACTTTCTCCAGTCCCACTTTCCTAACAGTGAGGTAATTTTCCTTGGTGGTTTTAATGTTCACAACTCCAGCTGGCTTCCGTTTTCTAGTCACGCCGACCCAGCTTGTCGAGTTACTGAGGCTTTTGCAATTACTAATGACCTTGCACAGATTTTTCATTTGCCTACAAGAATACCGGAGAATCCTAATCATACAGCCAACACGCTTGATCGTTTTCTCCCAAACAACCCATCTAAGTAGAGAGTCAAAATGAGAGGTCCATTAGACACGTCAGATCACAACTTGGTGATTGTCTCTTCTTCAATGTAACCTTTATCTCATGGCTATTCCCAACCCCGTATTGTTTGGCATTACAAGAATGCAAAATGGGATAACCTGCGAGATTTGTTTTGTTCTTTTCCTTGGTCGGATTACTGTTTGAAAACTTCTGATGTCAACGTTTGCTCAGATCGTGTCAGTGAAATTATTCTTGCAGGAATGGAGTCCTTTATCCCACACTCCACTTTAAAATCTCGTCCTTTATCTAAACCTTGGTTTTCCAATAAATGTGCTAAGGCTGTTCAAGAGAAGAATGTTGCATATCATAACTGGCTTGTTTCTAATTTTCCAGTTTCATTTTCTGCCTACACCAAAGCTCACAACAATTGTAAAGCAGTTATTAATTAGTGCAAACTAGAGTTTGAACAGGCTAAGAGTAGAAAACTTGCTTCTTGCCCTAATGGTAGCTGAGCATTCTTGTTTCTTGCCAAAGCGGTTGGACGCAACTTTTGCCCATCTCTGCTCCCACCTCTCTCTCTCTCCAAACCAGATATTTCTTTTGTCACTTCAGCCAAGGATAAAGCTGACCTGCTAGCATCCCATTTTTCTTCCAACTCAGGTATTAAAGATCTTGGTAAAACACCTCCCTCCATTCCCAACACGCTCCATTCAATGCCTCCAGTGATCTTCCGTCAAAAGGATGTCAGAAGGATTTTGACGAATCTTGATGCTAAGAAAGCTCCAGATCCCGATGGTATTTCTCCACTTGTTCTCAAAACCTGTGCTCCTGAACTTTCTATTATTCTTTGCCGCCTTTTTTCACTTTCTTATTCCAAAGGTGTTTTTCCTTCTGCTTTGAACTTTGCTCATATCCAGCCAGTTCTTAAAAAGGGTTACAAATCCCTCCCATCCCATTATCGTCCCATTGCAATTACTACTAGTCTTTCTAAAGTAATGGAGAAATCAATTAACCGCCAACTCTTAAACCACCTAGAAACCTTCCATCTGATCACGATCGCCAGTATGGATTCCGTCAGTGTCGATCCATTGGTGATATTCTGGCTTATGTTACCCATTTATAGACTAATTCAATGGAAAGGTTCGGTGAAATACAAGTAGTTGCTCTTGACATCTCAAAGGCTTTCGATCGTGTTTGGCATAAAGGTCTTCTAAACAAGCTTCCATCTTATTGTTTGCCAACTGTTTTTAGTAATTGGTTATCCAGTTTTCTTTCTGAACGCTCACTGAGGGTGATGGTAGATGGCTCTCTGTCTTCGAACATCTCCATTAATGCCGGTGTCCCCCAAGGTTCAGTTCTTTCTCCCACTCTTTTCCTCTTGTATATTAATGACTTTCTTCCATTGACTGGAAATCCTATCCATAGTTTTGCCGATGATAGCACATTGCATTCCACTTTCCATTTTGAGAAACCTTGTCCTGCTCAATCAGTTTCAATTTCTCGAAAATCTGCTACTAATTCCTTAAACGCCAATCTTCAGGTAATTCTCCAGTGGGTCAAAGACAACTTAGTTGATTTCAACCCTTATATCTCTCAAAAAGGATTCTTCTGCTCCTATGCTTATCTTTAGTGACACTCCGATTTCTAGGCAAAATGATATATCTCTTTTGGGGATTACCCTGACTTCTAATCTCACTTGGCACAAGCACATTACAAATATTGCTTACTCTGCATAAAAAACTTGGTTTTCTCTTTCGCTCTCGGCGTTACTTTTCTTCCAAACAGCTGCTCACTCTGTATAAATCGCAAATCCGCCCTGCCATGGAATATTGTTCCCACATCTGGGGTGGTGCCCCCAAAACCTCTCTCAGGCTTCTTGATTTCATTCAGAAAAGGGCAGTTAGGTTAATTAATGATTCATCTCTAACAGAGTCTCTCCACTTGCTCTCTCATAGACGTACTGTTTCTGCTGCATGCTTCTTCTATAGATACTTCCATGGGCACTGTTCTTCTGAATTGGCTTCTATAATTCCCGCTCTCTCTTTCAAAACAGTCAGAACACGTGCTGCCACCAGCCAACATCCGTTTACTGTCCAACTTCAAACTCGCAGAAGCAACATTTCATCGTCCTCGTTTATTCATTCAACTGCCGTTTTCTGGAACAACCTTCCTTCATACGTATTTCCTGAAAATTACAGTCTACAGAAGTTCAAGTCCAATGTCAACAAATATCTTCTTTCGTCTTCTCAACCTCCACCCAAGCACGGTGCTAAGTACTATAGGTTCTAATACCTCTCATGTTTGGGGTTTACATAAAAAAAAAACAAAAAACCCCTGGGTAGTCATGTTACGAGTGTGACGTGTGTATCGAAATTGGTCCGATAACCACATAACATCCAGTCAATGGCAATCCTGTGGTCAGAAACAATGCCAAAAGAGGCTGGCAAAACTTATACAGGGTGATAGAAAGGCTACAGTCAAAAAAACGAAGACCGTAAAATGGTAACCAAAGAGGCTACAGAACGCATAATTCGTTATAGTTTGTCACAAATGGGAGTATTGAAGTCGACGACCGAACTGGGTTCCACTCCAATCAGCTAAAAAAAAACAAGAAGGTACGATTATACTGGGCTCATAAACATCAGCATTCGACTGTAGAGGATTGGAAAAACGTTGCTTCATCTGACTAATGCCAGTTCCTGCTGTTTCGCCCTATTAGGACCAGCACAAGTCCATGAATTCATCCTACCAGGTGTCAACAATGTGGACTGGTGGTGGTGTAATGGCATGGAGAGTGCTTTCGTTGTACACACCTTGTACACTTGGATGCCACAGGTTATTTAGAAATCGTGATGGATCAAATGCATCCCTTTGTTGTTGCAGTGTATCCATCTAACAATGGGTTTTTCGAAGTTGGCATGTCACAAGACCCGAATTGTATGGTACATAATATTCCAGGAACATAATCAAGCATTGAAGGTGCATTGAAGGGTACAGCAGTAGCTGTACCCTTAATCACTACATGACAAAGGCACAATATGGTCTTAGTAGCCCTTGTGCCATGGAACAACAAACCAAACTACATCACAATCTAATCAAACACCTGGGCAGTTATTTGCCGTCATGGGTAGCAATATTTGGTATAACCACCGTCCTCCCCACACTGGGTAGAAGATACCCGAGTTCGTTCCCCATCAATGATGTTAAGAATTTTTATGGGCTTTTTACACAACGTGACTGAGTTAATTGATCTCAGTCGAGCATAACAATTTTTTCTCTTGGAAACTCAGGTTTTTCGTCAAGCAAAACAGCAAATCGACCACAAAACGCATGCAATTTACAGAAATAGGCACAATATGATCTAAATTGCTGATGCGCCTGCAACCCTATAACAAACAACCAACTAAGCTTTGTCAAACATCTGTGGAACGAGCTCTTCAGAGGGGAGATCCACTACCATTCGATTTGCAACAACTCTGAGAAGCCCTTGAGTCAATATGGACCATTGTTGAGTGCCATACTTTTTAAAATATATGCTACGGCGAAACCAAGCCGTTCTAAATACTAAAGGGGGTGACCGACTGGCTACTAAGTAGGTAAGGCGCCTCCGTAGCCAGGTGGGAAGGAGCAGCAGTGCGTAGCACACGCTTCTTGATTAGACCGGGGTTCGAGCCCGTCACCACCAAATACGGAGGATGCAGAACGGTCAGGGAATGACCACCGCATATCCCGGAGCAATATGGCCTTAGTTGCTAACGGTCCTAAAAATTCAAATAACAAACAACTAAGTAGGTGTAAGTGCCCGATGTCTACGCGGTAGCACAGTGGTATCGTCACTGTCCTCCCCCACACGTGGAAAAGGCCCGGGTTCGAATCCCGTCGATGACGCGAGGAACTTTAATGGGCTTTTTTCACTCCGTGGCTGGGTTAGTCGGTCTCAAGCGTGATAGCAAGGTTTTCCCTACAGAAACCGGGGTTTTTTCCTGAACCTAGACCTGCGGAATGTTTCCGCCCAAGTCTTTTTTCGTCCAGCAAACAGGCAAGTCGACCAGAGAACACATGCAATTTACAGACAAAATAAATATGGATATATGTAATCATTTACAGGGGACCCTAATATCATAATTTGGTTTGGTTTGGTTTGGTTGAAAGTACCCGAAGATAAAGTTCAAGCTAAGTTGCGATCGGCGCATTTGAAACCATTCAAAGGTCTGCGCGGGTGGCACAGTGGTATCGTCACTGTTCTCCCCACACCGACTGGAAAAGGCCTGGGTTCGAATCCCGTCGATGACACAAGGAACTTTAATGGTCTTTTTTCACTCCATGGCTAAGTTAGTCGATCTCTGGCGTAGATAGCAAGGTTCCTCCCCCCCAGAAACTGGGGTTTTTCTTCCAGCAAAACAGACAAATCGACCATAGAACACGCGCAATTAACAGACATAAGACCACATGGTAGATGAATTTAATTATTCGGGTGGTCTAATATAATAGTTTGGAAACCATTCAAAGTAACTGGAGTGAACAGTAAATGCAACTTTATTGGAAAATGATGCAACAGAAGTAAATTTCTCTAAGCTTATAGGAAGTTTTTGTCACCATTGTGGATGAAATGTGCACCTCCAGCAACCGCTGGACATTCGCACCTTTAATAGATCTGGGCTATTAAAGGTAAGAATTTTTTAGTGATGGAGCCTTTGGGGGTGGTATTCCATCTGTTTTGCCAGGCGTTAAGAAGGTAGCCTACAAGGCATTTTTTTTTCTTCTTTGATGGTATTTGCTGGGTCTGTAGTGAAATCCAGAATGGTGGTAGGGAGTCCCTTGGTGAGCCGGTAGTGCACACCTTTGCGAATTATCTGCAGGTCCAGAGGGAGAACTCCTGCCAAGACTTGGAGTGCTGGGTTGCTTACTATGCAACAGGCCCGGGTGATAGTGAGAAGGATATTACGCTGAATGCAGTTGAGCTTCCTTTGGTTACGAACAATGAGTGCACGATGGTACCAGACACCTGCACGGTAGGTTATAGTGGGAATAAATACAGCTTTGTATAGCATTTGCAGTGAGTGGCGATTTAAGCCCCAGTCAGACCTGCTGATCCTCACTACCATTGCGGTGTATTTCCTGATTTTGCGATGAAGGTAGTCTAGATGCGGGTAAACCGTGAGCATGGGGTCGAGAATTACCCCAAGGTACTTCATCTCAGTTGCCAGTTTGATGATTCTACCAGAAATTTTAATCTGCAGCGGCCTGCTTATTTGAAGGATTCCTCTGAGTAGAATTGAAGTAGTTTTCTCAGGGGATATATGGAGTTTATGGAGACTGGCCCATTCTTTAGCTTTGTAAGAAAGGGCTGTTGTTTCCAGGGAAGCTCTGGAGTGTCTAGTGACTGTCAGTATCAAGTTGTCTGCGAAGATTTGGGCGGAAACATTCCCCAGGTCTAGGTTCAAGAACTCATCCATGACCACATTCCATAGGAAAGGGCCAAGGACAGAGCCCTGGGGGCAGCATCTATAGACATTTGTGGAGACTTGTCGATAGGCATTTCTGACTGTAACACTTCTGTTGTGCAGATAGTCCTGTTTGCAGCTGTAAAGATTTGCTGGAACGTTAGCTTCCCTGAGCCTTCGTAGCATACTTGGCCACCAGATCATGTCAAATGCCCCAGCGAAATCCACTGATATTACTAAGAAGTATTTGGTGGCTGAATTTTTGACAGAATTCATGAGCTGTTGAAGAGCATCTTCTGCTGAACGGCCTGCCCGAAAGCAGATTTGGTTTGGGAACTGGAGATTTGCATTTTTATAGTGTTTTTTCCAATTTGGGTGAGAGAAGACGTTCAAATATTTTGCTTAAAACGGGAAGGAGTGCTGTGGGTCTGTATGACCTTGGCTGCTCTGGTGGCTTACTTGCGTTCTTCAAAATGAGGCGCAGACTGGCCTCTTTTCAGTCATCCGGGAAAAGTCCACCTTCTAGACAGTGGTTGTACAGGCTGTGAAAGTGATTTGATTGCATCTCTGCAAGCTTCTTAATTACTTTTGCTTCAATGAAGTCTAACCCTGGGCTTTTTTGTTTTGCCAATGGCTATGCCAATGTTGAAAGGCTGTTCTATAGAAGTGGTGCTGTAGGATGCGTTTTCAGCACAGATTTCTTGTTGCTGGCTGGATTGAGGATCTGTGTTTAGCGGGAACAGGTTGTCCAAGACGTTGTTTACTGACCCTTCCCATGTGAGGGTTGTGGTGCCCTGCGGGGTGACTGTAGAGGAGATGACTTCACTCCTGGGGAGCTTGTTCATAAAAATGCGATACACAACTCCCCTGGGGGTACTGTTTCCGGTCTTGGAGAGTAGATGATCCCAAGACTGTTTCTTCTTGGCTCTAATTAAACTAGTGTAGTCATTTCTTAGCCTACGGTAGTTATTGCGCAGGGCATTAACTTCAAGAGGGGGCCAGGTATGGCGAGCATGTTGAAATATTTTCCGTACTGTATGAACCTGATGGTGCAGATGATCCAGTTGGTTGCACCACCATGGATCAGCACTCGGGGAAAGGGTGTTTCTTCTTGATTGTTTTGTCACAGACATTTGTTATGTTTGATGTTATTTTCCTCTGATGCTGGTTGTGGTTCAGGTTGGTGAGATTGGTGTTTCCAGGAATTTGAAGGGAAGCTTGGACCGTTAAATTAAAGCGGTTCCAGTCTGCTTTGTTTATTGCATAATGGATGCTATTGTTTCTAGGCAGAGGTGCTGGTTCTATTGAGCATTGAAGGTTAAAAGTAATCACCCTATGGTCGGAAGTTGTCCAAGACTTGGGGACTTTCAAGTCAGTGATCTTAGTGGCAATGGATCTTGTGGCTGCTGAGATTATTGTGGACTCCCATAGGGTGTTACTGAAGGTGGGCATGTTGTGCTTGTTAAGGATTACAAGAGAGGATATAGCGAGAAATTTCTCGAGTTGCGACGTCACAATCATACTTCCTGTAGCTGCCATTTAATTGTAGCCATTCAAATGGCTACAATCGCATAAAACCTTCAGGTTTTATGTGAAATGATAGTCCTTGAGGTTGCCACAGACATTCTCTCAGATAGGCCAGACAAACTATTTGCTACCTGGGGGTCAAACGCTCAAGTCAAGTGAACCCAATTTCGGCGAAGTCCGGACGATCTGTGACGGCCAAATCCTCGGCTTGCACCTTCACGATGGTGGGACTGTTAGTAATCCTGGGTATAACCTCCATGCACAAGTACATGGTGGGGGGGACCACCCAGTTGTGAACCAATGTAAGCAGAGGTCGAGGTGTGGTGCCCACACCACATGGAGGAATGCCGCCCCTCTATGTTACCAGGCAGTACTAGGTCGTAGATGACTCATCAACCGGAGCAATACCAGCACTTTGCTTATTGGAGGCTTGAAGTGGTCGAACTCATGTTTAGTCTCTACAGCTAAGTTCCGGTCAACCCTTCCCCATCTCTTCCATCATGCAGTATGATTGATGACTTTTGAGGTTATGATGAACGTCGTGGCGAGATCCATTATTCCCTACATTTCGAGGGTACAGCTCTAAAACGGTGTTCGCAGGTCGGCCGCTAGTTAGTACACCGGACCGAACCTATTGGTAACTCTCTAGGAGGCTTCCGGATCAGCTCGTGTATAATCTTGCTCCCCTACTCTGCCAGGTAGTGACTGGAGGGAGTCCGAGTAGAGTGTATGCGGGGAGGAGGAATTGTCGAGTACACGGTATGTCAAGGATCTGGGTATATTCTTACCACGTGTACGCCCTATCCAAAAATTTCATTACTTCATACAGCATGTGCCACCCACTTTTTCTTACTATTGATTACACCATGAATTGTCAAACTAATAGAGCAAGATTATCTGTGAAAAGATCTAAACCTCCCAAACATTTCCTAATTCATTTTACAAATATAGGTGGTCTCAATTCTAATCTCAACGATGTCCATTTCCACTTGCAGTCTGCCAAACCCCATGTATTTGTTCCTGACAGAATCTCAGTTATCGGTTGTTTCAACTACTGCTCATCTCAGATGCCCAAATTATTCGCTGTATGATTCCTTTCGCTTCAAAGTTGATACTTGTGCATATGTCCGTTGTGATATTCCCTGTCAGAGACTTGGTAATTTGGAACCTCCTCTTTTCGATGTTCTCTGGCTTAAAATCTCTCTACCTCATTGTGTCAAATTCATCTGTTGTCTCTACCGTTCTCCAAACTCCACTAATCACTTGGAGCTTTTTGACTTCCTCTCTTTGCAAATTGACTTTCTCCAGTCCAACTTTCCTAACAGTGAGGTAATTTTCCTTGGTGGTTTTAATGTTCACAACTCCAGCTGGCTTCCGTTTTCTAGGCACACCGACCCAGTTGGTCGAAAAGCTGAGGCTTTAGCAATTACTAATGATTTTGCACAGATTGTTCATTTACCTACAAAAATACCAGACAATCCTAATCATACTACCAATCCTAATCATACAGCCAACACGCTTGATCGTTTTCTCCCAAACAACCCTTCTAAGTACAGAATCAAAATGAGAGGTCCTTTAGGCACTTTAGATCACAACTTGGTGATTGTCTCTTCTCTAATGGGGCCTTTATCTCAAAGCTATTCCAAACCTTGTGTTGTTTGGCATTACAAGAATGAAAAATAGGATGCCCTGCGAGATTTCTTTTGTTTTCTTCTTTTCCTTGGTCGGATTACTGTTTGAAAACTTCTGATGTCAACGGTTGTTCAGATCGTGTCAGTGAAATTATTCTTACAAGAATGGAATCCTTTATCCCACACTCCACTTTAAAATCTCGTCCTTTATCTAAACGTTGGTTTTCCAATAAATCTGCTAAGGTTGTTCAAGAGAAGAAAATTGCATATCGTAGTTGGCTTGTTTCTAATTCTTCAGTTTCATTTTCTGCCTACACCAAAGCTCGCAACAATTGTAAAGCAGTTATTAATCAGTCGAAACTAGATTGAACAGGCTAAGAGTAGAAAACTTGCTTCTTGCCCTAACTGTAGCCGATCATTCTGGTTTTTTGCCAAAGCTGTTGGCCGCAACTTTTGCCCATCTCTGCTCCCACCTCTTTCTCCAAACCAGATATTTCTGTTGTCACTTCAACCAAGGATAAAGCTGACCTGCTAGCATCCCATTTTTCTTCCAACTCATGTATTAATGATCTTGGTAAAACACCTCCCTCATTCCCAACACGCTCCATTCAATGCCTCCAGTGATCTTCCGTCAAAAGGATGTCAGAAGGATTTTGACGAATCTTGATGCTAAGAAAGCTCCAGATCCCGATGGTATTTCTCCACTTTTTCTCAAAACCTGTGCTCCTGAACTTACTCCTATTCTTTGCCGCCTTTATTCACTTTCTTATTCCAAAGGTGTTTTTCCTTCTGCTAGGAAATTTGCTCATATTCAGCCAGTTCTTAAAAAGGGTGACAAATCCCTCCCATCCAATTATCATCCCATTGCAATTACTTCTACTCTTTCTAAAGTAATGGAGAAATCAAATAAAAGCTAACTCTTAAACTACCTAGAAACCTTCCGTCTGATCAACGATCGCCAGTATGGATTCCGTCAGTGTCGATCCACTGGTGATATTCTGGCTTATGTTACCCATTTATGGACTAATTCAATGGAAAGATTCGGTGAAGCACAACTAGTTGCTCTTGACATTTCAATGGCTTTCGATCGTGTTTGACACAAAGGTCTTCTAAACAAACTTCCATCTTATGGTTTGCCAACTGTTTTTTGTAATTGGTTATCCAGTTTTCTCTCTGATCACTCACTGAGGGTGATGGTAGATGGCTCTCTGCCTTCTAACATCTCCACTAATGCCGGTGTCTCCCAAGGTTCAGTTCTTTCTCCCACTCTTTTCCTCTTGTATATTAATGACTTTCTTCCATTGACTGGAAATCCTATCCATAGTTTTGCCGATGATAGCACATTGCCTTCCACTTTCCATTTTGAGAAATCTTGCCTTGCTGAATCAGCTTTAACTTCTCGATAATTTGCTACCAATTCCTTAAATGCCGGTCTTCAGGTAATTCTCCAGTGGGGCAAAGACAATTTAGTGGATTTCAATCCTTCTAAAACTCAGTCTTGTCTTATATCTCGCAAAAAGGATTCTTCTGCTCCTGTGGTGACACTCCGATTTCTAGGCAAAATGGTATATCTCTTTTGGGGATTACCCTGATTTCTAATCTCTCTCTTGGCACAAGCATATTACAAATATTGCTTCCTCTGCATCTAAAAAACTTGGTTTTCTCTTTCGCTCTTGGCTTTACTTTTCTTCCAAACAGCTGCTCACTTTGTATAAATCGCAAATCCGCCATACCATGGAATATTGTTCCCACATCTGGGGTGGTGCCCCCAAAACCTCTCTCAGGCTTCTTGATTCCATTCTGAAGAGGGCAGTTAGGTTAATTAATGATTTATCTCTAACAGAGTCTCTCCACTCGCTGTCTCTTAGACGTACTGTTTCGGCTGCATGCCTCTTCTACAGATATATCCTTGGGCACCGTTCTTCTGAATTGGCTTCTGCAATTCCCGCTCTCTCCTTCAAAACAGTCCGAACACGTGCCGCCATCAGCCAACATCCATTCACTGTCCAACTTCAAACTCACAGAACCAACTTTTCAGCTTCCTCGTTTATTGATTCAACTGCCGTTTTCTGGAACAACCTTCCTTCATACGGATCTCCTGAATATTACAGTCTACAGAAGTTCAAGTCCAATATCAACAAATATCTTCTTTTGTCTTCTCAACCTCCAACACAAGCACGGTACGGAAAATATTAGGTTCTAATACCTCTCGTGTTTGTGGTTTACATAATTAAAAAAAAAAAAAAATAGAACCTGACGAGAATTCGACTGCAGGTTGGTTTGCGCAGTGCACATGGTACTATCCTACCTTCTTCCAATAATGATGTTCAGCTTCCCACTTACTTTTGGCCCTACGAGGTCTACATACTGTAGATCTCTTGATGGTTGTCAGATTAAATAAACATTACTTACCTAGAAACCTAAATGTTCAGTCACATTTATGCGTCACGAAAGGGAGGTCAACTGTTGATGCAATTAAACTCACCATGGATTCGGTCTATGCTTCCACAAAGTATGTCCTCGTCCTCTTAGTGGACTTCATTAATTCTTTGTGGACTTCATAGGGGCCTTTGACACCATTTGGTAGTAGAGTGTCCTGGCCAGGGTCCAGGAGGCCAGGGTCCCCGCTCCTTTACGTCGCCTGATCTCTAGTTATTTTAGTGACAGATCTCTTGTGGTTTCCTCCTGTTTTTCTCAGGTTACGCGTCCAATCTCCAAGGTCATCCTCAAGGATCGGTCCTTCGTCCCGTTTGTTGGATCTTGATTCTTGCGGATGGCTTTTTGTTGAGCAGGAACGAATACAGAAAGTTGCAAAAGCTGACGATCTGGTGATTCTGATCTCGGTAATTCGCGTTTCCAATTGGAAGAAAGATCTAATGGTGTACTCAATGACCTAACCGACTAGTGTAAAGTAAATAAGCTTCAAATCTCTATATCTAAAACCATATAAATGTTGTTAAAGGTACATTGAACTTAACCAGACCGCCGATTGTTAGGCTGGAAGATCAGACTCTTAAAATTACATGGACTTAGGAATATTTGGGCTTGATGTTAGATGACCGATTTAATTTTATAGCTCATTCAAAATATATTTTACAGAAAATAAAATTACTGGTAAAATAATTAAAATAACAAAAACTGTATGGGGTATTAAGCCCTCAACATTGAAATTTTACTACACTTGTATTTTTGTACCTATTGTCTGTTATGCTAGAGCTTGGGGCTTTAAGGTAAATAGCAGCATGGTTAGTAGATATCACTTACAAGCCCAATGATTTTTCTTGCTGTCTCAACATCTTGCAGGACAGTTTTGACCGTTGCTTTGCAAGTGTTGTGTGGTAAATTACCAGTAAATATAAGATTATGTTTCAATATATGCTAGGCGCCTCCGTAGCCAGGTGGGCAGGAGCAGCAGTGTGTAGAACACGCTTCTTGATTAGACCGGGGTTCGAGCCCGTGACCACCAAATACGGAGGATGCGGAAATGTCAGGGAATGACCACTGCATATCCCCGGAGCAGTATGGCCTTAGTTACTAATGCTCCTAAAACCCAAATAACAAACAAGTATCTGCTATACTATCGTCGTAAGTCAGTCCCTGTCCAGATTGGAGATTATGCCATAAATCTTGTACTAAGCGATAAGGAGGACAAAAGAAAGCTTAGATGTCAATTTGTCCATGACTGGCAATCTGAATAGACCCTGTCAGATCACGTTCGGTTAAGTCATAAGTTTCTTTCCAGTGTTGCTGAGTTTTCTAAGCAACAATTGAAATGGTTTAATCCGGGCTGAAACGTTGGTTTTATAATTACAAGCCATTTCAGCCGAAACAGTAAATTGTTTACTTTTGGTTTATCAGACTCTCCTTTATGTTATTGCTGTTCTCCAGAAACTGCGGAGCACTTGCTTTGTGACTGTCTTACTTATTTAGACCTTAGAAGAGAAATTCAATTATTGACTAATGTATATGACAATGAAACTTTATTTCTTAGTAATAGAGAGAATTTTTTAGCTTTGTCAGAATACCCTGGCAAACTTTTTAAAAGGTTGTTGTAAAGGTATAAATACCTACTTGTAAATAAATGGTCTTTAACTTAGATAATTACTAGATACAGGTTCTTGGGGACTGATAGTGGCGAGGGTGCTTGGATATTTTAACTTCTTCGCGAAGTGATTTACTTGGTGTTAACGGAGTATTTGCTTGAAAACGGAGAACTTGTTACCGTTAGTGTTTTGCTTAGGTTGTTGAACTTGCTTGGTTAAATTATGTTGTGAAATTCAGTGAATCATTTATGTTCCGAATTATCATAGAGATATGATGTTTTTTTCCTCATGATGACTTCATTGAGATTGGGTTCTTGAGTGCTGAATTCTGCCATGGTTCATGCAGGATGCAGTTTTGAAGGTTTAAGGATAACCTACTTTGCTTTAGGACTCAAGTCTTGGTATTCCTGCCTGGTGGGGCAGTTAAGCACTTATTTTCAAGGTAATAAGTTTGTTGGTGACAAGGTGGCTTGTGGTTGTTCCAGGCAAAGGTGTTTTTGGCTTGAGGTATCTTGTAAAATTTGTATATAATTGCTTACTTCTCCACATTATTTGAGCTCGTTTAAGAGATTGTATAATATTGCAGTAACTGCCGTAAATGATTGAGTTGTTTGCTAATCTGGTTGGCTGAATAATTCCCTATTATTGGGACATTGTAAAATTGATATAAATGTTTATCTTGGATTTTATGTTGTCTAATTCTGGGGAATATTGCTAATTTATTGTAAGTAATTGTTGACGTTAAATATTAACCTTGACTAAATTTATGGGTTGTACTCCAAGGTCTTTGGGTTTGTTGAAGATATTGATGGTTACTGATTTAAAGCCTAGTTAATTGTTTACTTGAGGTTCTGATGAGCTTCCAAAGCTGTTTTTGTTTAGTTGTTACCTGAAATATATGTAACTGGATAGAGATAGAGACATCTGTCCACTAGTCCTCTTCTTTTAGCTTACTTTTGATCTTCTCTCTTCATCTTTCAGGGGATGCCTCTTTCTTTATCTCTTTCCTTCTCCCCACTTTCCATGCTTCTCAAGCTATCTTCCTGCTGTATTCTTATTAAGGTTTATCAGAATTTTCTGAAATCCCCCTACATGTCACCTCCCGGATAGTAGTCCCAGGCGCGCCTCCTCGTGCCCAAGGTTGGGAGTTAGCGGGCAGGGGACCAGGTGTCCCCTGCCCCCCCCAGGCTGTGAAGTTGCCAGGTGCCGGCACCGGACATAACACACATACTTACACACTTACATACATACACTTTCCGGTCTTGGCCTTTTGCTTTTTCAAATGCTACAGCGCCCACATAGGAGAAATCCTGGAGACCGCAATGAAAACAAACACACCTTGACACCTTGTAGATCTCCGTAGTCCATGTTTGTGAGGACGATTTCGGATGGTTTGGGGGTGACACCTGTTTTTTTGTCACTGTTGCGAAGCATCTGAATAGCTGGGACCGTTTAAGGGTCATTTTTAGGCTTTGTAATGTTGCATGCATTATTGACTGCGACATTGAATGAAAAGTGGCAACATCTAAATACACCTTTAAGGTAAGGTAGGATCACTGATTAAAAAATAAGTTGAAATTCAAAAAATATTTTGCAAAGGGCAATTTAACAGAAAAAAAAAATTCTGTACAGAAGTATTCACAATTTCTTTGAAAAACAAAATGCACATATAGAAAAGAAAATTGACTACACTGGGCGCCATTGCCCGATGTGGCGAGGAAATTGTGCTGAGTTGGGTAATGGCATTCACCATGGGATAAAAACTGCATTGTAGTGATGGTGAAGGGAGGAGAAGGGGAGAGAGATCGTCTCAGAATTGGTTGTCTGAGAACGGTCTGGGTTTTTTTGGAACCGATTACACATTCCGCTAGACTTTGCGAATCACCTTGCCGATTTCAGGGACAGTCAGAACGGTGCAACTTGGTGTTCTAACTATCCCGCTCCAGTTGCCTGACGACTCGGGCAAAGTAATCTAAAATGACATTTTCAGATGCTTCAGTAGGATCATCGATTAAAAAATTAGTTGGTGCAAAAATATTTTGTAAAGGGCAATTTAACAGAAAAAAAAATTGACCAGTGCGTTGTTTATTTGCAGTTGTTCTCGAATGACATGAGTCTACGAAATGGTCGAGCGTTTTTAACGGAACAGTTGCTTGTTCTTGTCCTATATTGGAACATAGTGATTTACATATGTACCTCAGTCTGTGAACGTGCGTTGTTATTGTGGCTGCAGTGCATATTGATACAGTAGATTATCCAAATTGGACAATCTACCTAATTTTCTAATTATCTACAATACTAGAAGACTTTCCAGATGGTACACTTGATTATCACCCGATTTTATTGGGATCTTCTATTATGAGGGAAACTGGTAACATTTTTAGTACGCGACTTTTAAACTTGTCAAGCTACGCTTGTCTCTTTAGGGTTTGCAATGTCGCATGCATTATTGACTGCAACAATGAATGAAAAGTGGCACCATCTAAATACACCTTTAAGGTTAGGTAGGATCATCGATTAAAAAATAAGTTGAAGTTCAAAATATATTTTGTAAAGGGCAGTTTAACAAAAAAAAACAAAAAAACAATTGTATACATAAATATACGCAATTTCTTTGAAAAACAAAAAATGCACATAGAAAAGTAAACTGACTGCACTGAGCGCCATTGCCCGATGTGGTGAGGAAATTGTGCTGAATTGGGTAATAGCATTCACGGAGGGATAAAAAGTGTATTGTAGTTTAATGCTAATTTCAAACAGTAAACCCTCAATTTTTTGGACCTGGTTTTCACGGACGAAAAAAGCTGACTGGCACCAGAACATTACTATAAATAATCCTCTATGTGCGATGTTTCAACAAATAAAGTCACTGTAAATAAAAGCATGTTGTTATTGTTTAACATTGTTTCTAATACATACATATATAGTCAAATAAGAAAACAGAGCTATGATGCTCAATGAGTTCTTTTATATTAATACTGTATATAGAAATAGAGGAATTAACCTCAATGCCTTTTTGTAGAATACTTCACTACGAACACTCTCCTGAATTCAATCGGACGTAAAATTATTACTCAATGGCTTCCTTTCATTTAATAAATAATTATATTGAATTGACATTAAAATATTTAGCCCAAAATCACCAAATTATTTTTAAAATATTGCCTTCAAAAAAATATAATCCCGAAATTCGCTAAAGCTAATTTTAATCACAGAATTCCTGGTATAAAAAAAATTAGCAATTACCACATCACGTAATATTAAATTAGCTTTAAGTTCTAGGTATTCTATCATACAGAGATATCTTTTGCAGGTTAATTTGAAATGGGCTAAAAAACATTTACGCCCTAACGATTGGTCATAACTGAAGACCTCCATTAGCTTGAGGCATTAGCAGTTAAAATCGACACTTGCATAAGTTGGATACATTATCACGGACGTCCAACCAAGTTCATACAAGATTCACTACATACCCAAGTCATACTTACAACGAGGGAACACTTAATTTTTGATGTTTTATCACATAATCCTAGCCAAGATCAGAATAGTTTATCCACTAACTCTCCCTTAAAAGATAGTACAACAAATTATTAACAAGTATACAATTTCTCTTCATACACTTGATCACAAAATCAGGTTTCAAGCCTATCGAAGGGATTAAACTACAATTTACAACCCCGGTTTTTACCCAGGAAAGTGTGTGATTGACATTGAATTTGGTATCCGAAATTTTACACCAAGAGATTTAATTGTACAGCAAGTAAACTAGGTAATGAATTACATTAAAAGCCCGCAGCTACCCAAGTTAAGTACGTATGAAAGTAAAGCCTTATATGACCATAAAAAAAAAAAAGAGGTTATTGTAATACAAAAAGCCGACAATGTGGATATGGTAGTAATACTTAATAAATTAGATTATATTAGCAAGCTGAATTCGATCGTATCAGACTCATTCGCTTATCAGGAGGTTAACCCTACTTGTTTACCAAACTAGTCAATCAATACAACAATACATTAACTACGTATTGGAGAAACGATTTCATTACTATGGCCCAATTAAAAGAACTGAAAGCCAGGACTTTTAACATTCCCAATCTTTTCGGTCGTGTAAAACTTCAAAAAATGGGATTTCCCATTCTCTCGATCGTCTCTTACAGAAATTCTACGTTTGCATCTCTAGGTACCCACTTATACAATATCATCAAACTCTTTAAACAGTCTATTAAATTTGGCATAAAGAATTGCGATTCTCTATTCAATAACTTGAAGGATTATAAATTACACAACAATGATAACCTTTTTTTCCTGGATGTTGCATCCCTGTACACAAACGTAAACGTTGAGTATACTTTACATGTAGTGTGGGACATGTTAAGTAATAACACTATGCCTATCAACCACACCAAAATTCCCTTTAAAGAAATTTTTCATTTGATTAAACTCCTAGTTGATGCTAATTTTATTACATTTCACGATAAGGTATATAAACAAATCTCTGGGTTACCAATGGGCTTGAACCTTAGCGGTCTTTTATTAGAAATTTAGCTTTCCACGATTGAACGTGTATATTTGAACTCTTTTTTACCCCAAGTTAGATATTATGGAAGATACTCGGACGATGTTCTATCACTAACACTATTCAGGATATCTTACATTCATTCAATAGCATCCACCCGAGACTGAGTTTCAAGCTTAAAAGAGAACTCTGAAACAAAATCATTAAATTTCTTAAATGTTTCTCTCATCCGTCACATTAACAGTATCCAATTTAATATCTATCGAAAACCAACAAATACGGTCATGTTCTTTCATTACAACAGCTATCATCTATTCCTTATGAGGCCGTAAAGCAGATTTCCCTTCTTCCAATGAGG
Organism: Mastigoproctus giganteus; assembly: GCF_048544385.1. Taxonomy (NCBI): domain Eukaryota; kingdom Metazoa; phylum Arthropoda; class Arachnida; order Uropygi; family Thelyphonidae; genus Mastigoproctus; species Mastigoproctus giganteus. The sequence goes on from NC_143579.1 coordinate 166,568,033, forward strand.
CCGTAAAATTGCGAGTTTATTGTAATCGCATAAAAACTATGTGTCGCATAAAAACTATGTATATTAGTGTCTCCTAGAAGGTCACCTCAATTACCTGTGTGTATATTGTCTGAATATAGAGTGTGTGTGCTCTGGTCTATTTGTCTGCTTTGCTAGACGAAAAACCTCATTTTCTGGGGAAAATCGTTGCTATCTATGCCCGACACCAACTAAATCAAGCCACCGAGTGAAAAAGCCCATAAAAGTTCCTCGCGTCATCGACGGAATTCGAACCTGATCATTCCCTTTTCACCCGGTATGTGACGATACCACTGTGCTACCGTGCAGAACTAATCGCATAAGTAATTGGATGGGAATAATTTTTCTTCATTGCACTTCATGTGTTGTGTTCACGGTCAATATCGAACCAAATCTCATTATCTCCGAATTTCCCACAAACCGAACAAATGTTCACAAAAAGGATCGAAGCCATCGAGTTTGCCATTAATGAGGTTATTCAAATGTTGCTTTCCTCATTGGAGAAGCAGTAAAACAAAGCCGTTTTCGACTGTTTTATGTCTTTAGTTCTTTGTCTCTCTCTCTTCTTTCTTCAAGAGTTTCTTAGGACACTTTCCTTTTCAGATAACGTAAAGTTCTTCAGTATAAGGGTTTTTCTGTCTTTATTTTATGAATCTCAATGTCTTTGTAATTTTTTTTTTTTTTTTTTTGTTGCAAATTTGAAGAACCTTGGACAGGTGCAATTTTTGCAGTGGATACTGATTTTCATTTATAATTCACGACTAGACGAATTTGGAATTCATTTTGGCTTGTCCCATGAGATGAACTCGGGCAAAGAATCTAAAAAGCTTGGCGGCAGTTAGAATAGGTGTCAACACTTTAGATTCTCATTCGTCATTTGTGTTAGCAAATGATGTACAGCTCTGAAGTCTCTTTAATGGTCTTTAAATCCAGAAACTAGAGTTTCTGGATTTAAAGACCATTATATGGCCTAGAGGAGTATGTATGGCCTTTAAATCCAGAAACTAGAGTTTCTGGATTTAAAGGCCATACATACTCCTCTTATGAAAAGAACTTGAAACTTTTCTGCCATTATGATATACATAGAAGCGACACTTAGCCGCCCCTCTTCCATTTTATTATGTGGTTTAACATTGTTTAAATCTTATAAGTGGATACACTTTTATACTTTTCATCATTGAGGGAAGCTACGATATGATCATTTCAGAGACTTGACATTTCTTATTATTCAATGCAACCCAAAGAAAGTTCATTATACATTCTAATTAAACTTGACTTCATTTATATTTTTATTGAAGTGAGGAGGCAGAGTGGAAGAAGTCCCATTGAGCCATTCCTTTATCCAGAGCAGCAACTTTTCCTAATGCCACACTGCCTCAATTTGTATAGCAGTCGTTTATGTTTAACAGTATCAAAAGCTTTTCTGAAATCTAAATGTATATTAAAATTATGTTTTTGCATCAAATTTCTTTGTTACTGTGTCACAGTATCCAATCAAATTAGTCAGACAAGATAGCTCTTTAACAAATCCATGCTGTGAATGCAGTATAACTACTAGATGGCTACATGGTTCTGCATACTTCTCTAACGAGCAACTGGTTTATTTTCGCTGGAACTAAAGTCAAGCTAACAGGTCTGTAATTACTGATGTCTCCCTTTGATCCTTCTTTGTGAATTGAGGATACCTTTACACATCTCTAGTCCATAGTGACCTTTCCTGAACCAAGGATTCTTTTTTTTTTTTTTTTGCTGCCTCCTTTAATATAACTGGATAGATCCCACCCACCCCGGTTCCTTTTTTACGTTTGACCTCGACAATTTCACTTCCATTTTCCTCTTAATTATCACTTAATTATTCATCTGCCCGTCATAATTCGACTCAGTTTTCGTATCCCCATCCTTAAAACTGCGCATTTAAAAATTCAATTTAGATGCAAATTACCCATTCAGTTTGTCAGCAACTTGAGCGTGACCATCACAAAAGTTAATCCATTCCTATCAAGTGGACTAATGTGATTCGATCCCCCTCGTTCGATTGTAAAGAAGTCTTTACTGCTTTTCTTTTCCATGGATTTCGCGTAATCTGTCTTAGCTTGCCTAACCTTCTTTGCGACTTGATTGCAGACTCGGTTATATCTATTTCACGATCTGTGTCACCTGATAATTTATATGCATCCCATGGATTTTTTTCTTCACAACCACAAGTCGCATCAGTCCATCTGACATCCATTTAAGTCTGTTTCTTGAATAGTTTCTCTTAGCATTAGCATTAGCATTAGTAGAGGCATTTGATGCAAGAAAGCAAGCTTATGCAGCATCAGCCAAAAAAAAAAAAAAAAAAAAAAAAAACCACTTCACCCCTCTGTTCGTTCGAAATACCTGTCCAGCTGAGCCTTAAACGTATTTAAAATATCAACTTCCACGACAAGGGAGGGAAGTCTGTTCCGCCAACCAACCACTCGCTGGCTAAAGGCAAATTTCCGCATGTCTATCCTACATCTGTCCTTCCTCAATTTTAATTTATGCCCTCTCAGGTGATTATTCTGAGCAAGAGGAAGAATCCCATCAGCATTGAGAATGCTCAAGCCATTCAAAGCCCCACACACCTCCATCAGATTACCTTGCTGGTGCCCAGTCTCCAGATACCGTAATTTGCAAAACCTAAGCCTTTCTCCGTAAGTGCACCCCCTTGTTCCATTCACTAATCTTGTTGCTCTTCTCTGTACTCATTCCAGCAACTCTACATCCTTCCCGAAACGAGGCCTCCAGACAGTACTCCAGGTGTGGCCTGACCAGGAATAATCACCTCCTTATCTCAGCTAGAAAAATTCCCATATATCATTGACAATACACCATGAGCTACTCTTGCAGCCCGTCTGCATTGTTCAGAGAACTTCATATCTGCCTGCACAACCATCCCCAGGCCCCCTTCATTCTCTACCACTGTCAGTGTAGTACCACAGAGTTGATACGCTGCTCTGGGGTTGCTGTTTCCCATATGTAGTACTTTACATTTGTCAATGTTAAACTTCATTTGCCACCACTCAGCCCATCTGCTCAACTTTTCCAGATCCCGTTGCAGCAGCATAGTGTCAGTAGTGTCCTTGACAACCCAGCCAACCTTCGCATCGTCTGCAAACCTGGACATTAAGCCTGACATACCATCATCAATATCATTTATAAATACAGAAAACAACAATGGAGCCAACACCAAACCCTGAGGGACTCCACCGATAACATTAGTCCACGATGAGCAGTGTCCATTGATTACCACTCTCTGTCTTCTCT